>NW_006296801.1:318159-332413 GCF_000327345.1 Myotis davidii | reverse complement strand
CCCCATTTTTAAAAATATATTTTTATTTTTAGAGAGAGGAAGGGAAAGGGGAGAGAGAGAAACATGGATCATCTGCCTTCTGCTCATCCCCTACTGGGGATTAAGCCTACCACTTAGGCATGTACTTTGATTGGGAATTGAACTGGAAACCTTTTGATGCACAGGATGCCGCCCAACCATGCCTCTCTGGCCAGGGCTAAAGTGCTTTTTAAATACCTGCGAAGTTGCTGTTTTGCCTTTAACAAAATATTTAATGATTAACAATCAGGGACCTGGAGCTTAAAAAGAGGTGGTAGAAATTCAGGACATAGATTTTAACATATTTAAAGAGTATAGTCCTTTGTAAATAGATCTGTTTATTAAAGTGGGTTTGTTTCTTAGAACTGAGAAAGAAATACCTTGTATAATAATCCCAGCTCTGCTTTGCCCCTTGTGTCTTAGTTTTTTGTAAAATCTGAGAAATGGAATGAGGTGATTTTATAAATTCTAAACCCTTTCAGTTTTTCGGTCATAACAAAAGGTTATGGCTAAATTTTTTTGAATTGAAATATATTCATATAATAAAATTTGCCCTTTGAAAGTATATAATTCAGTGGGTGTGTTTTTGCATATTCACAAGGTTGCACAGTCATCAGTATCTAAACCAGAATATTTTCATCACTCCAAAAAGAAAATCCATAGCCATTAGCTGTTACTACTCCTTCCCTGAGTCCTTAGCAACCACTAATTTATTTTGGGCTCTATGGATTTGCCTATTCTGATGTTTCATATATATAAAATCATATAATATGTGGCCCTTTGTGTCTGGCTTCTTTTAGTTAGCATGTTTTCAAGGTTTATTTGTGTTGTAGCATGTATCAGAGCTTTGTTTCTTTTGCCCTGGCCTGGTGCTCAGTGGTTGGAGCATTGTCCTGTACACCAAAGGTGCGGGTTTGATATACAGTTGGGCAAGAACTGTTTATTTTTATGCCTGAATAATATTTCAGTGTATGTATGGATAACACCACATTTGTTTAACCACTTAAAAGTTTATGACATTTTGTTTGTTTCCATCTTTTAGCTATTTTGAATAATGTTGCTATGAACATTTATGTACAGGTTTTTGGGTAGACAATGTGGTTTCATTTCTTTTGAATATGTACCTAGCGTGGAATTACTGGGTTATATGATAATTCTATATTTAACTTTTTGAGAAACTGCCAGACTTTTTCAAAGCAGCTGCGCATTTAAAATTTTTACTAGAAATGTATGAGAATTCCAACTTATCCCTCCTCACCAACACTTAGCTATGTGTTATTAATTGATTGATTTAAACCATGCTGGTGGGTGTGAAGTGTTGTCTAAGTGTGGTTTTGATTTGCATTTATCTTCTCTCTTTAAAGACCTTATTTTCTAATACAGACATTGGGGATTAAATTAAGGTTTTAATATGTGAATTTTGAGGAGACACAGTTCAGTCCATAACAACCCATGAAATATTTTGTTGGAGGAAAGTGATTGTGCTAATTAATAAAAAGGGAAGCAGGGGGTTAAAAACTATTACTTTCATAAACTATGTAGTTCCTTCAACATAAGAATTTATTTAATCCTCACCTGAGGATATTTTTACTTTTAATTTTTTTTTTTTTTTTTTTTTTTTAGAGAGGAAGGGAGAAGGAGAGAGAAAAACATTGATGTGAGAGCAATACATAGATCGCTGCCTACCGCATGTCCCCTACCAGGGATTATGCTTGAAACCCAGGCATGTGCCCTGACTGGGAATCTAACCAGCAACTTTTTGGTGCATGGGAGGATGCCCAAGCAACTGAGCCACACTGGCCAGGGCAACATGATAATTTATTAAAATTGTATTTACATGTAGCTTTTTAAAAACGTATTTTTATTGATTGTTTAGAGAGAGGGAGGGGGAAAGAGAGAGAAACACTGTGAGAAACACTGATCAGCTGCCACTTGCATGCTCCCTACCAGGGATCAAGCCCAAAATTGAAATTGTGCATGTGCCAATCAATCTGGCAACCTTTGAGTGCACAGGAAGACATCTGACCAACAGAGTCACACCAGCCAGGGCTTACATGCAACTTTTTAAGAGCCCATTTATTTTGTAAACTTACGCTTATAAACTGTCTTTTCTGGGATTCTAGATCTCTCTTTATTTCTTAGTAATTTAGATTCATAGAATCTTAAATGATGCAAACAATTCAGGTATTACCATTGGCGTGAGGATTTGTTGAGATCATTAAAACTTTGGTTTATATTATTTTTTGCTTCTGTAAATTTTCGTGGAATCTGATTGTAGTGATTTCTAGACTCAGGATTAAAAGCATTGAATTAAGAATCAAGAGTCCTAACTCTCTACTATTAATTAAGATTTTGATCCTAGGAAATACGTTTCATAAATCTGTGACTTGGCATATCCTTCCAGTTAGAGCATAAAAGAATATTGAGAAAGATGAATGCCCTGAATCTCAATTTGTGAATCATCATGTAGTAATGACAGTTACGAAAGTACTTTGAAAAATAAAATTTGTAGAAATGCAACTTGCCAGTTTCGCCAGTAATTTGCTTTAATTTCTCAAGTAAATAAATGATTTATATTCTTTTGAATGTATGTTAAAACTCCCTTGGAAGTTAAAAAATGACCCTACTTACTCTTGTTATTGCCTAGTTTTTGGTAAGTGGTTTACTCCAAAATAAAAATGGCAGAAGGAGAAACTATGCTGTAAATTTTCTCTCACTATCCTAATGGATGGGATAACTTGGATTCTAACATATTGTGGAATTCCACCCCGTTGTGGTTGTGGTAATAATAACATGTACTTCATGCTGTCTTTGAAATTCATTAACACTTATAAAATGCTCACTTGAAAATTTTTGAGTACATTTTGTTTAAAAATAGTAATACTGAATTAAAAATATAAATTACATTATAATCAAGCTTTTCAAAAATTGCCAGCATACGCTTTGTTCACTTCTTCACTTCCTACTTAATCTTCCCTATCTGGTTTCTGGCCCCACTGGCCCACCAGAAAATGACTCTTGTCAAAATGAACCTTACCAAATTCAGTGGACATTCTTCAGTTCTTGTTTACTAAACTTTATCGTTCTTCCAAAGCTGAATCTTTTTAAATCTCTTTCCTTGGTTTCTTCCTACCTCTAGTTGTGCTATCATATTTTCTTTTGCTGGCTCTTTTCTCTGACCCCTGAAACATTTCATGTGTAGCATACAGTGCAGAGTTATCTAATAGAAAGGCTGGGAGATGTCATAACATAATTCATTTTAACACAGGATCTAACCATAAATATGGTTAGCTAAGAATCCACAGCTGCTAAAGTTAGCAGATTTTCATCCACCTATTTATTTTTATTTTTTATTTTTTATTTTTTAAAATATGTTTTTATTGATTTCAGAGAGGAAGGGAGAGGGAGAAAGAGATGGAAACATCAGCGATGAGAGAGAATCATTGATTGGTTGCCTCCTGCACACCCCCTACTGGGGATCGAGCCCACAACCCAGGCATGTGCCCTAAATGAGAATCGAACCTGGGAACCTTCACTTCGAACGCCAATGCTCTATCCACTGAGCCAAACCCCCTAGGGCTCATCCACCTATTTAGTAAACATTTTTTAATGGCCTACTCTGTAAGGGACTTGGTAAGTTACTGCAGGAGATATATGAGACATTGATGTTTATGAGTCTGGAGTTCAGTAAAGAAAGAAAACTAAAGTAAGCACACAAGTAAAGATAATGCCAGGCAGAATGTCAGTGCTCGAAGTGAAGTGTGGTATCAGGATAAAGTATTTTGGGGGCAATGCAAAGAAACTGACAATTTTCTCATCTTTTGAATGTTTGCGGTAAAGATTATTGCAGGGACTGGCCAACAGCTGCTGAATGATGCATGAACAGATTACTCCAGCACAATTTCACTATGAAAGAGAGGGCTAAGGGACAGCCTGGCTGTAGCAGCCAGGCAGCCCCGATTGCCTACCTAGTTAGTCTTTTGTTGTAACAGCAGTTTGAGATAAAGTTTATCTTTTAGAAACAATCAATAGGGTGAGTAATCTTGGGAGGAAACTTGTCTTTACATTGTCTTCTAGGCAAGGTAATCCAGGGATCAAGCATAAGGAATCCTTGTTTAGGAAGTTCAAGGAGTAATCAGGGACGCCACCTTCAACACTCCCCTAAATGTCCCCCAAGTCAGAATTCCAATAAACAGGGCAGGCGACCTTCCACACACTTGCATTTTCTCGGAATATCCTCCTTACAAACTTTCCAACCAAGTCTCATGCTTCCCCACAGATTATGACTGATAAAAAATAGATAAGCATTGATCTCTTTCCTCCCTTCTAAAGAATAGTGTTTAGGAAAACAGTGAAAGATATAAGTAGACTGCAAAGGGAAGGTAGGAAGTATTCGACATGAAATCATACTTAGAGAAGTGGTCACTTGGTGATATTATGGAAGACATTTAGAACAGCTGGCATGGGTTATATATGGTAGGCGAAAGTTTGGCCCTTATGATCTTTGCTCCTTATTGTTAAATTCATGTATATGTTATATGACAAATGGGCTTTATAGATGTAATTAAACTTATTAATCAGTTGACCTTAAAATAGGGAGATTATTCTGAGTTATCCAAATGGGCTCACTGTAAATTATCTGAGCCCTTAAAAACAGAAGAGGTGTAGGCAGAAGAAGTCAGAGATACTTGAAGTGTTAGCAGGACTCACCACACTGGTAGCTTGAATGTGGAGGGTCACATGGAAAACATAAGGAAGTGAATTCTGCCAACATGCTGAATGAGATTGGAAGTTGGTTTTTGCCCAGAGCCCCCAGAGAGGAACAAGACCTGCCAAAACCTTGATATCACCTTTGTGAGACTGTAAGCAGAGAACCCAGCCAGCCAAGCTGGGCTATACAGGACTTCTGACCTACAGAAACTATGAGCTAATAAATGGGTGAGGCTTTAAGATGCTAAATTTGTCCCTAGCCAGGTTGGTTCAGTGGCTAGAACATTGGCCTGCATATTGAAGGGTCCCAGGTTTGACTCTGGTCAAGGACACATAATCAGGCTCGATTTCCCCACCTTGGTCAGGGTGCATACAGGAGGATTAACAAAAAATAAAAAAATTAAATTGAAAAACAGATACTAAATTTGTAGTATCTTATTACACAGCAGTAGAAAACTAATACAGATTTATTCTGTTAGGGGTTTATAATTGGATTAGAAAACTTGCCAATGATTGGCAGTTTCTAAAAATTTCTTGCATTTTCATCAAAATGTGCTCTTTCTCTATAAAAAACAAAAGATACTGTTAAGATAATTTTCTTAATAGAGGCTATCACACCTCAGGCCTTTATCATCTCTTGCCTAAACATTTGCCTTCTAATTGGTCTCCTAGCTTTTAGTGTACACTTTTCTACTACCTTCTCCTCACTGCTACAAGAGTGACCTTTAAACACAAAGTTTTAAAATTAATTATTATATTGCTTTCAGAATTATTTGGTGGTTTTCCTTCATTTAAAAGTCTAAACTCTGTCATAACATTCAGTGGTCTTAATAGTTGAGCCACTTTTCTCTAGCCAT
Source organism: Myotis davidii (assembly GCF_000327345.1). Classification (NCBI taxonomy): domain Eukaryota; kingdom Metazoa; phylum Chordata; class Mammalia; order Chiroptera; family Vespertilionidae; genus Myotis; species Myotis davidii. The sequence continues at coordinate 326,828 of NW_006296801.1, read as the reverse complement.
ATCTAATCACATCTTCTCCCATGTGCCCTACTAATATTCAGTGCCATTCACAGAACATGCTATCTTTTTCATTCCTCAGAGTTTTTGCACATACTGTTATCTTCTGCCTGGACTGCCTCCCCACTAATTTATTTTCCTGGCAAACTTATTTATCCTTTTGATCTCAGCTGAAGCATTACTTTCTCCTTGAGGCCTTCTAAGAATATATCCCTTCATGGATTTATGTGTAACTACATAAAAGAAACTGTTATGTAGTTTATATATTGAATGTTCACCATTTACCAGGCACTGTATTTAATTCTTTCTTTATATAACTCACCTTTGAAATAGGTATCATCCTCATTTTATGCACAAGGAAATTGATTTTAGCAAACTAAATAACTTGTCCAGTCTCAGATTGCTAGAAATGGCTGAGCTAGCATTCAAGCTTAGGACTTTATGAATCCAGTGCTTCAAAATACCACTTATATTGCCCTTCACAATTGCCTTTCTTGTAGATTGTAGACATCTTGAATGCTTTTTAAAATCTTTTATGCATCAGTATTAGATGAGTTAATCATTTAGACAATTTGAGTTTTCTTTTACTTGGCTGCTAATAAACTTAACTCTATATTTACTTCTTAGTTGTACTCATTAGCTACATTGGTTAGTTTTCTGATAGAAATTTTTACCTTCCTTGTTACATGGCTCTTGATCTTTTGTCTTTCTCCTGTGGCACCATTGTATTTATGTATTTTAGAGAGCTGCTTCTTTTTTGTGTGAGTCAGTGGAATATAAGTAATATACAATCCTGTTGTTGTTTTTTAAAATATTTTTTTCTTTAAGAAAGGCTCCTGCTCTTTTCTTTAAAAAAAAAATATGTATATGTATATTGTATTGATTTCAGAGAGGGAAGGGAGAGGAAGAGAGAGATAGAACATCAGTGATGAGAGAGTTATTGATTAGCTGCCTCCTGCATGCTCCACACTGGGGATAGAGCCTGCAACCCGGGCATGTGCCCTGACCAGGAATAGAACCGTCATCTTCTGGTTCATAGGTTGATGCTCAACCACTGAGCCATGCCGACGGGGCTACAATTCTGTTTAAATCCAGAGCTAATATCTGGCATTTGTTAAGCCTGTTTCTTGACTTATAACACACTAGAGGCCTGGTGCACAAAATTTGTGCACCTGGGAGGGTGGTCCCTCAGCCCGGCCTGCACCCTCTTGCAGTCCCGGAGCCCTCAGAGGATGTCTGACTGACGACAGTCAGACATCCTTAGTGCTGCCACAGAGGTGGGAGAGGCTCCTGCCACTGCCGCTGCGCTCACCAGCTGTGAGCCCGGCTCAGGGCTTCTGACTAAGCAGTGCTCTCCCTGTAGGAGCACACTGACCCAGGGGACAGCTCCTGCATTGAGTGTCTGCCCCCTGGTGGTGAGTGTGTGGCAAAGTGACCGGTTGTTCCACCATTTGGTCAATTTGCATATTAGCCTTTTATTATATAGGACTAGAGGCCCCGTGCACAAAATTCGTGCACAGGGGCAGGTTCCTTAGCTCAGCCTGCCCCCCCCTCACAGTCTGGGAGCCCTCAGGGGATGTCCTACTGATGGCTTAGGCCCACTCCTCCTGGGGAGCGGGCCTAAGCTGCAGTCTGGCCTCCCTCTGAGGGCTGATCTGGGGCTGCTGGGGCCGGGCGGCAGCAGTGGCTTGGGCACACCACACTGCCTCCACTCTGGGGATGCTGGGGGCTGGCCCGCCCCCCTGTGTGTAGTTTTCTCAGGCTCTGGGCTGCGCCTGTGTGTTGTTCTCTCAGGCTCGGGGTACTGGTTGTGACGGTTACAGCGTCCTGACCTAATTTGCATATTACTTCTTTATTTATTTATATATATGTGTGTGTGTGTATATATATATATATATCTCCAGTCTAAGCTTTCCCTGCTAAGCATAACCAGTTAGCTACCACAAATCAGTTAGTGTTGGCATATTTTGTCATCTTTTATTAGTGGGTCCCTAAAACAGTTGAACTAAGACTTATAAAATAAGTAGAAAATTTTAAAAAATATGTTTTTATTTATTTTAGAGAGAGGAAGGGAGACACACACACACACATCGATATGAGAGAGAAACATTGATTGGTTGCCTCCCCCAGACACCCCAACTGGGGACCAAACCCGCAACCTAGACATGTGTCCTGACCTGGAATCAAACTGCCTACCCTTTGGTGCACAGGACAACACTCAACCAACTGAGTCACAACAGCGAGGGCTAATGAGTAGGAAATTACCAATTGCTTAACTTCACTGTAATGTTAAGTACCTAGAGAGTGGCAGTGAGTGGTGGACTAGGGGTCACTTGAAAGGAAGTTATTGTGATAATCCAACTAAGCAATGAAGACATCTGAATTATGGTTTTTGTAATAGTGGCAGAGAGGAGAGAGTGGATATGAGAGCTAATTGAAAGGTATAATCAGTAAGTCTTGGTAACTGATAAGAGAGGGAAAGAAAAAGGTGTCTAGGTACTCAATCAAGGGCATTTATTTATCCTGCATTTGCCAACATATATTCTCCAATATTATCCAGAATGTAAAGGGACCTGAAAATCTAGCTGGTGACTTTTTTACTTCTAAGGTGAAATTACCCTTCTAAAGATAAAGAAATGCAGTGAGTGGAAATTTCAACTAATGAGGCCCCATTAACCCCTTCCTTCCCTAGTCACGTAGGCCTTGGCCTTATCGAGCTTCATATTCCTTTTACTTAGTAAGTCACAAAATTTCTCTGCCAATTAACTGTCATATTTCCATGAAACTCCTCTATTTCCTTTGGTTAATGTTTTTCGATACCACACGAGCAGTTTCAGACATCTTAGCCATAGATAGTGAATACCGCCATGTTAATAAACAGATACCCGCCTCCAACAAATTTAATACCTCTGCCTTTGCTTTTCTACTGCCCTGCCTCCTGCCCATATAAAGGCCTTGAAAAGTAATGGGAAAGCCAGGTTTTAATAAATTGTTCTTTAAAGGAAATCAAGCATGATTAGCCTCATAATACTAGTAATTGCTAAGAGACAGATGTAATTATTATTGCTATTTTTCTTTGATTGCAAAAGTGTCTTTGAGTAGACTGCTGGAACCTGCTTCTCTCCTCTAGAGGTGTTTTCCAAGTGTGCACACTTGTATTGGTCATGAACTTTCTGTTATATACTCAGAAGTATTGCTCCTTCATAGCCAGTTACTTACCTAGTAAACCATACCTATAACTCTAATATCAGGTGTTTTGAAAGAAGTTACATAAAAATAGAAATTTAAAGGTCTTTCCCATTGCTTGAGCTAAGCAGATAAGCCTGGGAAGTAAAAATAGGACCTCCTAAGTAAAAGTTCCTAAGTATAAAGACTTTAAGAACACATTAAAAAGTATTGTATTAATGATATGTACATGTCTCTTGATTTTTGTCTAAGTTTAAAATGAGAGGGCTAATTATATAAGATTTATTGAGTACTTAATGGAGTATTGCATAAACGTCTTTTGACTGTTGCTTATAGTGTGAAAATAAGTATTTGTTGAAATTTAACAACTTGCAAAATGCAGCAGACACTCTACCTCATACCATAGGCAAAAATGAACTCAAAATGGATGAACAACTGAAATAAAAGTGCTGAAACTCTTTTTAAAAAAATATATATATTTTATTGATTTTTTATAGAGAGGAAGGGAGAGGGATAGAGAGTTAGAAACATCGCATCAATCAGCTGCCTCCAGCACACTCCCTACTGGGTATGTGCCCACAACCAAGGTATATGCCCTTGACTGGAATTGAACCCGGGACCCTTGAGTCCGCAGGCCAATGTTCTATCCACTGAGCCAAACCGGTTAGGGCTGCTAAAACTCTTAGAATAAATCATGGGGATAAATCTTCATGATCTTGGATTTGGCAATAGACTTTCAGATATGTCACCAAAAGCATAAGCAACAAGAGAAAAAATAGATTAATTATACTTTATCAAAATTAAAAACTTTTGTGCATCAAAGGACATTACAAAGAAAGTGAAAAGACAGCCTACAGAATGGGAGAAAATATTTGCAAGTCATATAACTGATAAAAATTTAATATCCAGACTATAAAGGAACTCCTAAAACTTAACAACAAAAAGACAACCCAACTTAAAAATGAACAAAAGTTTTGAGTAGACATTTCTCCAAAGATATACAAAGATCAATAAATTAGCACTTAAAAATATGCTCAACATTATTAGTCATTGGGGAAATGCAAATCAAAACTACAGTGAGATATCACTTAACACCTAATAGAATGGCTATTTGTTGAAAAGAAAAGAAAGGAAAGAAAAGAAAAGGCAATACTAAGTGTTGGTAAGGTTATAGAGATAGTTAAAGCCTCATTTCTGATGGGAATGCAAAGTGGTGCAGCTGTTGTGAAAAAGTTTGGCAATTTCTCAAAAAGCTAAACATAGAATTGCCATAGGACCAAATAGTTCCACACCCTAGCTATATATTCAAAATAATTGAAAACAGATATTTGTATGCCAGTGTTTATTTCAACATAATTTATAGTAGCCAAAGGTTGAAACAACCCAAGTGTCCATCAACAGATAAAGAGATAAATAAAATGTGATATATTCATGCTGTGGAATATTTTTCACCCTTAAAAAGGAATGAAGTTCTTTTATGTGGTAAGTGAAAGAAGCCAGACCCAAAGGACAAATATAGGATTATTCCACTTATATGAACTATCCTAAAATAGGCAAATTCAGAGACAGAAAAGTAGATTATAGATTACCAGGTGCTGCAAGTTGGAGGCAAATGGGAATTATTACTTAATGACTAAAGAGTGTCTGTTTGGGTGATAAAAAAGTTTTGGAAATAAAAATTGGTAGTGGTTATACAACTTTGTAAATGTAATTAATGCCACTGAATTGTACATGTAATGGTTAAGATGGCAAATTTTATTTTTATTATATATATATGTCCACAATAAAATTTATAAAAATACAAAAGCAGTTGTAAATCTAGCAGTAATCTCAGCTTTAATGTAAATACTGCAGTATTGGATACAGAGCACAACAAGGGAAGCCATTTAGTATAACATAGGGTTAATTACCCAGATAATGAAGGCAGGAAATTAAATCAGCCACCAGTCATTTTATTGAAATTGTAGACACATTTATTTATATATGTTTATATATATGCAAAACAAAAGTGTCATGAGACAGTGTTTATATACAGTTTGAAGAACACTGATCTACTTCCTGCCAACTTTTAATTCCTTCTATTTCTCCTTGTGTTCCAATTGGTTCTTGTGTTGATTCTCTAGAACCATTTTCAGATTTGCATTTATATAAGGGAGCTATGGTACAGCGAGTATCTGATAGGCATCTTCTTTATCTCATCTCTTTTACTAGCTACAAAACCTCCATTTTACAGATGAAGATCCTGAAATTCAGAGAGGTAATTGCCTTAACTCGAGATCACATTGATGATAGAGAGCCAGGATTTGCCTCTCAACCTGTTTGATACTAAAGTCTTATTGCCCTTTATGTCTAAATGAGTGATATAAAGCAGATTACATGGAAGGAGGTACTTACATTCTTTCCATTGAGGTATATTTTAGGTTTATAATTAATCATACCTAAAATTTAAAGGTGCTATGATAGGCATTTTATTTTTCATGTTAGACTTATGTCACATACTTTCAGAGCACCTTTTTCTTGATTAAGATTTTAAACAGACTGCTTTTGAGAATAGTTTCTCAAATTTTTGACATGTATAAATGTGCCCAATGTATAGGTTAACTGCGATTCCAGCTGCCTGTCCCACTAATCCTGAGCTCCTTATCAGGAGTTGTATCTTATTTATCCTGGTGTCAAGCACTGTGGCACCCAGTAAATTCCTGATAAAATGTTTATGGAATGAACTAGTTAATTAATGCATGCACATCTGGTCAGTTGTTGGGGTTTTGGTGTTCTTTTGATTTTCAAAATCATGATGCTTGAGAAAACTTGCCATTGAACTTTTTCATGTATGTATTTTTAAGGAATTAAAGAAACATCCTTTTTATATAACCTTTAAAGCATTCTCATAGGCAGTGTTCCCATATATTCCCTTATAATAGTAGATTATATCAGTAGTTATACCAGAGAACATTGATACAGTAAATATTTATTGTGCCACTATTAGCAAGATTCTGTTTTTGGTAGGTACTGTAGGAAATGGAAAGATGAATAAAACTTCCTTTTGCTTTCAAAAATCTTGTCGTTTTACAGGATGCCCACCTCTAATGAAAAACTGTATGAGAAAATTATATCGTAAATAGTAAAGCCATATCTCTCTATATAAAAGCCAAGTGACCGGAATGCTGGAATGACTGGTTGCTATGATACGCACTGCAGCAGGCCAATAGGCCCGATTAGGGGGCAGCCCCTCTCCCCTGCCAGCCCCACCCCCGATAGGCTCCCTCCACCCCAATTGTGGGTGGGACTGGCCAGCCAACCTCCCATGTCCCCTCCCCTTATTCTCCCCTACCCTCCCGCTGACCCAGGCCAGCCGGACCCCACCCATGCATGAATTCGTGTACTGGGCCTCTAGTATTAAACATAGGATGTTACTGCTTTTGTAAGATAAATGCACTACCAATCAGAATCTGCCTTTTCTAGAGTATCCTCAGCCAAGCTTAACTCAGACTTCATTACCTTTCTCTTGAATTGTTGCAAAATAGGCTTTAATTGGTCTCTTTAACCTCAGAGTTTATCCTTCTGTCTTGCACAACGCAACAGAACTATTTCCCATCAGTTCTTCCAAACACATGTTGAGTCCCCATATTTATAAGCCATGATCTACTTTCACAGCCTTGCTCACTGCTTTCCTTCACAGCCTTGTCTCGCCCATTCCCGGCCCCAAGTCCTCAAGATCCAGGGATCTAGGACTCAACATAAAGAGTTCCTCTATTCACCTTCACATTGACACATCATCACTCACATTCCTATTGCTTTACATATTGTGTTTTTTTTCTTCCTGAAATGCTCTTTATCTCCTTGTCTGGTAAGACCTAAGTCATCCTTCAGATCCTAGAAAAATGTCATCACTTGAATAAAACCTTCTTTAATTTCCCTTTATCCATAGGCTGAATTAGGGTTTCTCTTCTCTGTATTTTCATAGTTTATAATTATATCAGTTACTTAGTTGGTGGAAAACTCACTGATTACATGACTTTGCATGCCCCTCTGCTTTTTTCCTTCTGAATTCTGAATTTCCAGCTGAGCCTGACTGTTAATTCATCTCTGCCCCTCACCCCCCAGTACTTAATGTGCTCAGTAAATGTCTGGTTCAGTCCTCCAGAAATACTATTATTTATAAAACAGTTAGACATATTTAAATATTAGATCAGGGAGACTTGGTGAGATATAATTTGAGTATAAATAATGGAGTTAGATGATTTATAATTCTCAGTCTGGCCCTTGTCTACATCTCCATTGGTGACAGCTGACCTGATTGGTATCTTAAGTATATACTGATTTCACCAGAAATGACTAAAGATAGTAATTCCTATTTCTCTTATTCTTTGGCTGAAGCACATACCCTCGTGAGGATAGCAGTACATCTGTCTAACACTTGTGAGAATTGACTGAGTTAATATATTTTAAAGCAGTTAGAACAGTAGTTGGCCCATGGTAAACATGAAATAAATGCTAGCTAGTAAGAATTTATAATATTCTTTAAGATGTGTTGGCTATAGAAATTATAAGTCATTAACTTAATAGAATTTTTAAATTAAAGCATTTTTATATGTTTCATACTTTGTCCCAGGTTAGGGATACGAAGAAGAGTAGACATGGCCCTTGACTTGTCAGTGCTCAGCCAAAAATTCTTCTTGACTCAGATTTGAAAAGATCCAGTGGAAAGATCTATGAACCAGTAACTTTGAGCAAAGACCCTTACCTCAAGCTCATTAGAGATCTCTTGTGAACTCCCTTCTCTCAGGTATTCTCTTAATACCTTAGTCAAAAGCACTTTCATTCTTCCATTTTTTCATGCCAAGGAATCTAGATGTCACCATTGGGTTTTCTTTCCAATCACCCTCCATCCACATCCATTCTATCAAAAGTCCTTATGATTCTGCCTCTAAAATACAGCTGTCTACTTCTTTCTGTTATCACTACTACCAACATAGTTCTTGTCATCATTATCTCTTGCCTTAAAATTGGTGTTTTAGTTTCCATTCCTTCCTCTCTACAATGTTTTTTTTTTTAAAAAAAAAAACAGCTATTTTTGAAACATAAATGATAAATTTATCAATTTAAAACCATTGGGCCTGGCTGGAGTGTCTCAGTGGTTGAGCGTCGACCTATGAACCAGGAGGTCACAGTTCAATTCCCAGTCATGGCATATGCCTGAGTCCTTGGCTACATCCCCAGTACGGCATGCAAGAGGCAGCTAATCAATGATTCTCTCTCATTGATGTTTCTCTCTCTCCCTCCCTCTTCTTTCCTCTCTAAAGTCAATAAAAAGAAATATTTAAAAACTGAAAAATAAAACACTCCATTGGCCTCTCATCATATTTGAAATAAAATCTTAATCCCTTACCCTGGCCTATATATTTTGGCTCTTGGTTACCTCTTTAACTCTCTCTCTCTTCAACAACTCTCTCTCTCTCTCTCTCTCTCTCTCTCTCTCTCTCTCT
>NW_006296801.1:311880-318120 GCF_000327345.1 Myotis davidii | reverse complement strand
TCTCTCTCTCTCTCTCTCTCTCTCTCTCTCTCTCTCTCTCACTCTCTCTCTCTCTCTCCCCTGACAAAAAAAATAGGTATAATTTTGATCCATTCACATTGGACAGTTATTGTTGTGTTGTGTTGGCTGTTGCCTTTTATTTAATTGACTATCTAAGGGAAAAGAGGTCAGTGCCCCTGACTAAAATAGTCAAGCATTGCATGTTTTAAAAATTCTAGCAACTCAAACACACACAGGTTGAAAATTGCTCTTCTACTTCATTTACATTGACGAATCTTTTCTCTTTTTCTAATTTGCCAAACCTTAAGGTCTTTTTGCTAGCGTGTTTCTTCTCCAGATCATCTTGTGGCTCATTTCTATTTTATCTCTCAGCTTTTTGTGTCAACTTTTTAAAATGAGGTTTTCCACCCTGGACAGGTAGCTCAGTCAGTTAGAACATCGTCCTGATATGCCACGGTTGAGGGTTTGCTCCCTGGTCAGGGCACATAAAAGAATCAATCAATGAATGCGTAAATAAGTGGAACAACAAATTCTCTCTCTCTCTCTCTCTCTCTCTCAGTAAATAAATATTTAAAAATAAATAATAAAATGAGCTTTTCCCTCAGCACCCAATGCAAAATAGCACCAAAACTATCACATTTTATTTTCAGTATACTGTTTGTCTTTACTTGAAAAAAATTATTTTATGTTTTTATTGATTTTGAGTTAGAGAGGAGGGGAAAGGGAAAAAGAGTAACATTGGCTGCCTCTCCTGAGGATGGATGTCACAACCTGGGCATGTGCCCTGATTCGGAATCAAACTGGTGACCTCTTAGTGCATGGAACCATGCTGAGCCACACCACCTGAGCTACTTAAATTATTTAAAATTTTACGTGTTTGACTACTTCCTACAATGTAAGGTCCATGATGGCAGGTTGTCTGTCTTCCCCACCTCCTTGACTTAAGCTACTGACAACTACTAGTAGGTACTCAGTAAATATTTGTGGACTCACTGGATAAATGAATCTTTCTAAATTTCATGTTTCTTAGTTTTAAAATAAAAATTTCAATCTGAATTATTTCTTAGGATAAACAAATCCAGGTACTAAAGGCAATAAAGACAGATTTTATTGAAGTTGCTAGGTACTTTAATATTTTTATGTCTATTTCATAACCTTTTGTTGTTGTTGTTGTTGTTGTTGTTGTTGTTAATCCTCACCGAAGGACATTTTTCCATTCATCTTTTGGAGAGAGTGGAAGAGAAGGAAAGACAGAGAGAAACATTGATGTGAGAGAAACACATCGATTGGTTGCCTCCTGCACACACCCCAACCAGGGTCCCAGTAGGAGCCTGCAACCAAGGTACATGTCCTTGACTGGAATCGAACCCAGGACCCTTTGGTCAGCAGGCTGATGCTCTATCTACTGAGTCAAACTGGCTAGGGCTATTTCATAACCTTTAAGATCAGTATTATTCTTGCTCCCCTTTTATAGCTAAAGAAACTGGCTCACAGGTCGTAGAACCCATAGCATTTCTCCTGATTAGTCCCTGTTATTGAGTAGAGTGGTTGTCCAAATCTTTTTTCGGTCTGTTAGGTGGCGCTGGTTTTCCTGGAATGCTTGTATATGGAGAGAAGTCTAGAAATTTAAATTTATGCCGTCTATATAATAAAAGCCTAAGCGACCGTTATGGAGGAACAACCAGAACAACCAGTTGCTATGATGCGCACTGACTTGCCTGGGCGGGGGAAGACAGTTGCCGCACCCTATTGGAAAACACCTTGCCCTGAGGCCTGATTTCTGGGCCTCATCCTCCGGAAATTCTGTTTCTTTGTTATGGGGCGGGGCCACAACATTCGTAACAAAGAAACAGAATTTCTGGAGGATGAGGCCCAGAAATCAGGATTTTAAAAAGATTCCCAGGTGATTCTCACGTGCAGCCAAGGTTGAGAACCACTGATATAGAAGGTCTGAAATGGCAAGCAATGAAATCTTTACCCATAAATAGGGGAACATTTAGTTGCAAATTAGCTTGATTTTAAATATGCCTATAGTTTGGCATGTTTTTTTAAATTTACTGTTCTAGTCATAGCTATTAATAAACTATTGTGCTTGCCATCCAGGAACTTCCAAGCCAAATTGAGAGACAGAATCAGATAATTACTTGCATCTGGGAAAATGTGCCACAAAAATATGTATAATATCTTTGAGAGTCAGAGGAGAGAGCTGCAGAGATCGGTACTTACGTTAGATTAGTCAGCAGTCAGCAATAAACATTTCCGTGTGTTTAAGTAATACGCATTTGGGGTTGGAATTGGATTGCATTGTTTGTTACAGACTTTTTCCTTTATAAACATATAATATCAAGAATACTTACCATAATCATACAGCAAAACTATCTATTAAATAAAACTTTTATGTATTAAGATATTAACTTTCTCTGACAGATATGCCAAGAGTTTAATAGCACTTGGGCATGGGAGATGGAGAAGAAAGGCTATCTCGAAATGAGTGTTGAATGCAAACTAGCGCTCCTAAAGGTAATAAGTTTATTATTTGTTACAATTATTTTAATTTAAAAATTCACTTTCACTCCTGGTTGAATTGGAAAAATAGCTAGAAAGTAGACATTTCTGTTATTATTGGAAAAGGACATTAGATTTTTTTTCTTTTATTTTTTTTGGTGACAAAATTCTATTCTTTAAATTATTCTTTGTGGTTTTGTTTTAGTATAAAAGTATATCTAGATTTAATTATCTGAGCTTATAGGTTCTGTAGTAGAATGGGCAAGCAATTGCCCCAAATTAATTTTATTCATTGTTTTTAGCCTTCACAGTCATTGCTAATACATACTGTAAACTGGTTAATCTTTTTACTGATTTACTAAATTAGTAATTTGGTAGTTTTCCAGATGACTAGGGGCATACCACATAACCAAACCAACTAGATTAAAATAAAATAGGTCTCAAAGTAGATTTATTTTCAAGTTTGAGTTTCCTTTTCTCTTACTACCCATTTCAGAGTGTTGGCCCTAATTATTAGCAAGGTAGCCAGCATAATGAAGGAAAACAATACTTTTCACACAAAAAGAGACTGCTGGGCTAGATAACACAGGCAAAAACAAAGAGACTGAGATAGGAAATTCATGTATTATCTGCTCGGGCAGAAAGACTCAAGGAAGAATCTTGACTTTACACCCTATTCATATATAAAAATATTTAACAAAAAGTTAAGTTAGTTCCTCATTTAATAACATAGATATCTTTTTATTAAGATACTTCTTTAGAGGCAGCTGTCATTCAGACTACCTTCCTTGAAAACTGCATATATTTCAGGCTTTCAAAAACAAATAGCCATTTCAAGAATAATGTTCATTTAAAAGCTTTAAGAGAGAAATAATCAGTGAAAATTTTATACCATGAAACATTTTGGGTGACTTACTGCAAACAGACTCAGTGCTTTTGAAATATAACTGATTTTTGTGTCATTGATTGTATTGAAACTGTAAATTTATATAACATTAAAGTAACATGTTCACTTGAAATTTATCTTTTTAAATTAGTTCTAAGCATGTTGTAAAAATGGGAGGAGAGTATGGTAAAAGATTAATAAACTGTATGCGTTCTTTCTGTTTCTGTCCTTGAATCAGTTCTGTGGTTAAACATATCATTTATGTGGGGTATCTTAAGCCATGTTCTAACTATTTTTCAGTACCTCTGTGAGTGTCAGTTTGATGACAATCTCAAATTCAAGAATATTATCAATGAGGAAGATGCCGATACCATGCGTCTCCAGCCAATTGGTCGAGACAAAGATGGCCTCATGTACTGGTACCAGTTGGATCAAGATCACAATGTCAGAATGTACATAGAAGAACAAGATGATCAAGATGGCTCATCGTGGAAATGCATTGTCAGGTATCTTTTATTGGAATCTTGTTACATTTATTTGTGTTTTCCTTACTTTGATATCTTCTCTATCTATATAAAAGGCTAAGCCATCCTTAAAACCAGACAGCTAGCCGGTAGCTATGATGTGCACTGACCACTAGGGGGCAGACGTTCAACACAGGAGCTGCCCTCTGGTGGTCAGTGCATTCCCACAGCCAACCTCCCATGGTCTCTCCCTCTATCCAGCTGGGCCCGGATTGGCCCTGATTGCCAGCCAGGCTGAGGGACCCAACTCATGCACGAATTCGTGTGCTGGGCCTCGTCCTATATAATAGAAAGAGAATATGCAAATTGTCCCCTTGACCGGTTGTTCGACCACGGGGCCGGCTGAATTCGTGCACTGGGCCTCTAGTTCAGATATAATCACTGAGGCTGGTGTAGTTCTTTTTTTCAGAAGTTTGAGAATTATCAGGACCTAGCTTTGTGCTCAACATAATATCCATTATTTGTCAAGTAAATATATATATTTAGAAGTGTGGTTCATACCAAGACATATACCTTGTATTTCAGGAAGCCACAGTGTAAAAGATAAGCAATACATTGGTAATATATGTGTGCCCCCCCACCCATACCTGCCGGAAGCCGGTCCATCCTTGCTGCTTGACACAGTCGCTGCAGGAAAGAAACAACTGCACAGCATATGTTTCAAGGGACCTGGCGTATATAGCATACTGTTCTTAATATGTTTGCTCCCCTTAGCGCTATGTGTTTTAACGAAGGTCACCTCTCAGAGAAAGGTTGTTTCTCCAGGTAGAGATTTTTCCCTGAAGTTAGGGAGGGAATAAGAACCTAGCGAGGGAACATGGCTACAGAACCTGGCTGGAGAACCTAGTGAGAGAACCGAACCAGAACTTGGCTAGAGATCCTAACCAGAACTTCGCTGGAGACCCTGACCAGAACTTGGCCAGAGATCCTGGCTAGGCTGCTGATCAACTGAACGCTGTCTCCGTGTCATTCCTTCTTCGCCGACTCCATCCACACCTTTGGGGACCCCTGGACCTGCTGGGGTTGGACCCCAGCACCTACCCAATAAAAAACATTGTTAGACAAAAATATAAGAATAGTATTATTTGGTTCTTATTTAGCTACTAGTGGCCCAGTGCACGAATTTGTGCACATTGAAAGGAAATTAATTAGAAGAAATATTTTATTATTGCTATTCGCCCTTTCTCTATAATAGAAGTGCCAACCAAATTCAAGAGTGACAATGACAGATCGAAACACAAGCGTCATTTGGCGCCAGCAAGAGCTTTATGGAAAACCTGAAGTCATTTTCAAGGTGCACCATTTCTTCTTTTCAGTCGGGTCAAGTTTCTAAACTTTCTAAATCTCTGTTTTCCAGGTAATGAAAAGAAAATAGGAGTCTACCGAGTCTCCTATTCCAGGACTTCTGTGAGGATCAAATGAGATGAGGCATGGGAAAAACACTTCACAGACATTTGGTTAAAATGTGAAATGTTTGCATTTGCACCTGAGGCTATAAAGCAAGTCATATTCCTGGGCTTAAGAAACTCCAAGGACGCTAGTCACTAGGGAGAAGATGCTGGGTGCTGCTGCGTGACGTCATTACCCGGTGCCCACAGCCAACCTTTCCGGGCTGGGCTGGGCTGTGGGCTGCATTTTGCGCCATGGGTTCTCAGCAGTGTTGGCTGCGATTTGGTGGGTTCTTGCTCTGGAGTGGTTGTGGGGCCTGTGTCCCACTTGGGGAAAGCTGAGTGTTGCTTTGGGGGTGCCAGGTCTGCGGTGCTGTTTCTCTGTAAATGGCCAGTACCTGTCACGGCAGCTCCTGCGTTGAGTGTCTGTCCCCTGGTGGTCAGTGTGCAACATAGTGACTGGTAGGATGGTTGGACACTTAGCATATTAGCTTTTTATGTATATAGACTAGAGGCCTGGTGCACGAAATTCGTGAATGGGTGGGGGCCTTCCAGCTGCCCGCCAGGGCCTTCCTCCTGTACAGGGGGAGGGACTGTGGGAGATTGGCCAGCAGCGGGGAGGGACCAGGGGAGGTTGGCCAGCTGTGGGAGGTTGGCTGTGGGAGCAAACTGACCACTAGGGGACAGCTCCTGCATTGAGTATCTGCCCTTTGGTGATCAGTGTGTGTCATACTGACTGACTGTTCTGGTTGTTCTGGCATTCCGGTTGCTTAGGCTTTTATATATATAGTTTTCTATTGGGATTATCTTTTTATTCCCAAATAGAGGCCTGTTGCATGAAGATTCGCACAATAGGCCTTCCTTTCCCTGGCTGCCAGCACCGGTTTTCCTCGGGCACCCAGGACCTAGGCCTTTGGTCTGTTTGTAGCAAGGCTTG
>NW_006296801.1:300228-311815 GCF_000327345.1 Myotis davidii | reverse complement strand
CTTCAGTCTTCAATCTTCACTCTGGCCAGCGCCTTCAGTCTTCGCTCCGCACCTGCATATGAAAATTAACCGCCATCTTTGTTGGGTTAATTTGCATAGTCACTCTGATTGCCTGGTGGGCATAGTGGAGTGACACCAATTTTGCATGTTTCTCTTTTATTAGTGTAGATTATTTTAATCTGCCCATTTCATCTGATACTTTAGTATACTTTTGATTTTTACTGTGTATGCATTTCTTTACTGGGGTTCTGAAGAAATCTGAGGGAGATTGTGCTTTTTCACCATAATTGTTTTTTAAAATCTTGATTTCTTATTTTTATTGACTGATATATTTGAATAAAAACATTTAATATAAAACCTTGAAATACAACTTTTTAAAAATCAATAAATGACACTGGGACCTTTCAGACTCTGTGTCTCTAATATTCTGTTTTTGCAACTTAATTACAGTTTCTTCCATTAATATTCATAGTTTGTATTAATTTGGAAAATATCAGAGACTCACTAAAATAGGGAGAATTAGATCTATAACCACTGGCTTATGTATATTAATGTTAAATTTTAATTGTTTGAAGAAATAATCCATAGAAATTTTGAACATTTGTTTGATTCAGGGGAAGCTCATCTTTCATTCCCTAATAATAAATATGAATTGAATGAGCTTGTTAGTGATTGTTTTAGCAGCACCCTTTTTTCATATTTTAATATGGGTCCTTCATATTGTTAAGTTACTAAACGGAGATTAAACAAAGTAGTCCTGAAATAAAATTTAATCACCATCTCTCTCTGTGAATACATACATTGAGTGAGGTTCTGTTCATGTTTTACCACCCCTTTTGTTATTTTCTATATCAACATTGCATATTTATGTAAGAAATATTCTCTCCTAATTTGTAGGTGAGGAAAATATGATATTATTGACTAGAGGCCCGGTGCACAAAAATTTGTGCACTGGGGAGGTGGGGGGAATCCCTCAGCCCGGCCTGTGCCCTCTCGCAGTCTGGGACCCCTCGGGGGATGACCACCTGCTAGCTTAGGCCCGTCCCCGGGGGAATTGGGCCTAAGATGGCAGTTAGCCATCCCTCTGGCAGCCCGGGAGCCCTCGGGGGATGTCCACTTGCCAGCGGGGAGCAGACCTAAGCTGCAGTTGGACATCCTTAGCGCTGTTGAGGAGGCGGGAGAGGCTCCCACCACCACCACTGTACTGGCAGCCATCAGCCTGGCTTGTGCCTGAGCAGAGTTCCCCCTGTTCGAGCACACTCACCACCAGGGGGCAGCTCCTGCATTGAGCATCTGCCCCATGGTGGTCAGTGTGTGTCATAGTTACCAGTCATTCCCAGTCATTCTGCTCTTAGGGTCAACTTGCATGGGGTGCCTGGCCAGTCTGGGTGAGGGGATGATGGCTGTTTGCAGCTGGTCACACACCCTTCAGGGTGGGGGTCCCCACTGGGGTGCCTGGCCAGTCTGGGTGAGGATTGAGGGCCATTTTCAGTCTGGCCAAGCCTCCTTGGTGATGGAAGCTCCCAGCCTCTCCTTTTTTCTTTCCTTTTTCTTTATTCTGGGATTTATTTACCTTTTATAATTGAAACTTTGTTGCTTTGAGTGGAGCTCAGAGCCGGCTGTGACAGCTGGGAAGCTTGGCTTCCTCCATCATTGGGGCAACCAAGCCTCTTGCTTGCTCCAGCTCCGTGGCTGCCGGCCACCATCTTGGTTGGGTTAATTTGCATATAGTTACTCTGATTGGCTGGTGGGCATGGCTTAAGGCATAGCAAAGGTATGGTCAATTTGCATGTATGTCTTTTATTAGTGTAGATTAGACATACATGCTTAAAATAACTTCTCTTGTACACTGTTTTAAATTTATGTTATATGCATGATGTGAGAAAAAGAGCAAAGATGTTAGAGTTATCAAGTGTATTTGAACTTATGTTCCTCTATTTACCTTCTGTAGGCAGATCACTTAATTTCTCTATACTGTTTTTCCTGCACCTTAAAGTTGATAGATAACACTTCCTCAATACAGTTGTGAGGAATACATGAGTAATCATACTGGAACCCTAGCTAATGTTCAATAAAGATTTATTTTTGTTTTTTCTCCCAGCCTTTTTAATTATTGGTTTTTCTTACAATATTTCTAACCCCAAAGTTTGAAACACTTTTTCATAAAGAAATATTTGTCAGCAGAAAGAAGAAAGGCATAATTCCATTGGTATATCTTTTTTTTTTTAAATATATTTTATTGATTTATTACAGAGAGGAAGGGAGAGAGATAGAGAGCTAGAAACATCGATGAGAGAGAAACATCGATCAGCTGCCTCCTGCACATCTCCTACTGGGGATGTGCCCGCAGCCCAGGTACATGCCCTTGACCGGAATCGAACCCGGGACCTTTCAGTCCGCAGGCCGACGCTCTATCCACTGAGCCAAACCGGTTTCGGCCATTGGTATATCTTTTACATCCTGTCATTCATGATCATTATTCCAGGTTTTGTTCCCTGTATTTCTCCTTTAAAAAAATATTCTTTCCATGTACAAACATTTATTTATGATAAACATAGAGTGGTACATGTGGCATTTGTTCAGTAGCAAATGGGTGTATAGGATTTGTGAACACAGTTTTCTTTGGTAACAACCACAGATTTTAGAGAACTGGTGCTGGGTTACTGTTAACCTTTTTTTTTCTTTATTGTTTAAAGTATGTCTTTTTCCCTGATTGATTCCCCACCCCTGGTCACTTAGGCTGTTTCTAAATCTTAACTATTATAAATTGTGCTGCTATGAACATAGGGGTGCATATATCCTTTCTGATTGGTGTTTCTGCTTTCTTGGGATATATTCCTAGAAGTGGGATTACTGGGTCAAATGGGAGTTCCATTTTTAACTTTTTGAGGAAACTCCATACTGTCTTCCACAGTGGCTGCATCCTCGCCAGCACTTGTCATTTGTTGATGATAGCCATTCTGACAAGTGTGAGATGGTACCTCATTGTTGTTTTGATTTGCATCTCTTGGATGATGATTGACTTTCAGCATGTTTTCATATGTCTCCCGGCCTCGGTATGTCCTCTTTCGAAAAGTGTCTATTTAGGTCCTTTGCCCATTTTTTTATTGGATCGTTTATCTTGCTTTTGTTAAGTTGTATCAGTTCCCTGTAAATTTTGGAGATTAAACCCATATTGGAGATAACATTGGTAAATATGTTCTCCCATGAAGTGAGCTTTCTTGTTGTTTTGTTGATAGTTTCTTTTGCTGTGCAGAAGCTTTTTATTTTGATGTAGTCCCATTTGTTTATGTTCTCCTTAGTTTCCATTTCCCTATGACAGTGATCAGAAAACTGCGGCTTGCGAGCCACCTGAGGCTCTTTTGTCTGATATTTTGCTGCCTATGGATTCTTTTAAGATTTTATGGTTTCCTATCTTATTTAACTCCTTTATCCATTTTGAGTTTATTTTTGAGTAAGATGTAAGTTGGTCTAGTTTCATTTTTCTTTGCCTGTATCTGACAATTTCCCAGCACCATTTATTGAAGAGATTGTCTTGTTCCGTTGTATGCGCTTGCCTCCTTTGTAAATATTAATTGAGCATAATGGCTTGGGTCTATTTCTGGGTTCTCTGTTCTCTTTCATTTGTCTATATGTCTGTTCTTGTGCCATTACCAGGCAGTTTTGAGAACCATGGCTTGGTAATATAGCTTGATATCTGGATGACCAACACCCTTTTAACCCCATAGTCACCGCTGCTTTGTCTCTCCCCCCTGCAACTGTGCGGCCGGTGAAGAACTTAAGGCTGCCTTTCTGGAGTCCCCCACTGCCAGCAGCCCTATGGACCGCCTTCCACAGTCAAGCGCTACACGTCTCCACAATGTACGCGGACTTGGTGCAGCGTAGTCTCCCTCTGACACTCTGTTCCCGGCTGTGCGCGTTTCTCCGTCCAGCCCAGGTCCCCAATCCCACTCTCTCCATGCGACCTCTGACTCTTCCAGCCACGATTGTCTCTTCAGCTGTGTTTAATTCGCCAATTCCAGGTGGATGCTATTCGATTTAGCTGTTTCTTCTATCTGCTCTGTGAGAAGGCGCTGGACCTGTCCGTGTATTCGCCCACCGTTTTCTCTGGCCCTGGACAAACTGTTTAGGGGCGCCTGCAGCCGGGAGGCTGGAGTCTCAGTGTTTGTGGGTTCGCAGCAGAGGCAGCTGGTCCCTGGCTGGTGTGGCTGTCGGGTCCGGTGGAGTCTGAGGTCTCCCCGAGGGGAGGTGAGGTCGTTCTCCCCTTGAAGATGGCCCGGCCTCCCCGGAGAGATTTCACCTGTGGTAGTGTCTGCCCGGCTAGGGGAACCTGTCCGCCAGTCCCCAGAAGCCCTGTGGGATATAACTGCCCCTCAGGCACACATGCACACACACCCACACACGCACACACACCCACACACTCCCCTTTCTCTCTCACTCGCACTCTCTGCTGTCCTGTCGGCCACCATCTTGGATTTCTGTAAACCTTTTTGAAGAACACCTATAAACATATGAATTTCTATCTGCAATGTGCCAGACAACTTTTCCAAGCTATGTAGTATTATTTAAAGCCAAATTCTAGCCCAGCCTGTGTGGCTCAGTGGTTGCGGGTCAACCTATGAATCAGGAGGCTATGGTTCCATTCCCGGTCAGGGCACATGCCTGGGTTGTGGGCTCAGTTCCCAGTGTGGGCTGTGCAGAAGGCAACCAATCAATGATTCTCTCTCATCATTGATGTTTCTATCTCTCTCTCCCTCTCCCTACCTCTTTGAAATCAATAAAAATGTATTTAAAACCAAATTCTAAACCCCTGATTAACACATTGTTGTTTCCTTATTTTATTAAATGAATAAACTTACATTGTATTTCTACTCGTATAAAAGGGAGTATGTGGGAAATCTCTGAACCTTCTTCGCAATTTTGCTGTGAACATAAAACTACTTGAAAGAATAGTCTTTTTTAAAAATTGTAATACCATAGCATCACCACAGTTTTAAAACTTTTATTAAATAGCAATTTCCATTTCTGTCTGTTGTAATATTTATAACATAAGTATATATGAGGTAGATAGGTAGGAAGTATTAACTGATAATTATATTTTAAGTTTAAACAAAATTTAGTAAGTTACTTACAAAAGAGTAAAAGTAGTTAAATTCATTAAACCATATGATTATGATTTTTAACCTATAAAAATGGCAATTTTGTAAAAATATTTTTGCAATTTCGTTACTTTTTTCAGGTGTACAGCTTGGTGTTTTTTTTTATTGTTGTTTTTGTTAATTCTCACTTGAGGATATTTTTCCCATTGCTTTTCAGAGAGTGGGAGCGGGGGGGAGGGAGAGACAGAGAGAGTCATCAGTGTGAGATACATCCACTGGTTGAGAGCCTGAAACCAAGGTACTTGCCCTTGACCTAGAATCGAATTTGCCACCTTTTGGTACACCTTTTGCTTAACCATTGAGCAACCCTGTCCAGGTCAGACAGTCATGTACTTTTCATAGTTTCCCTCAATATTTCCCAGCTGGTACCATACATAGTTATTGCAGTTTTATATGGTTTAAGCAAGTGTTGCAATAGGTTTCAAAAACACAAATATTTAAGCTCTAGCCATTATACAGTTGTTCCAATTAATATTCAAGTGAAAATTGCCATGGATGAATAATAATATTTGTTACAAGTATTTCATCACCACTTTAGGCCTTAATGAAAGTACAGAAAACTAAATTTTTCTGCTAAATTCCTTTGCTGTTTAGAATAGAGAAAATAATTGGCATGGATTTTCTAGCAATATTGGGTCTCTTCTAATGTTGGAAGTGTTTTAAATAGGTACAGTAACAAACTTCAGTAGATTCTTCAGTTCCCGGTGTGACCTCAAAAAGTAATAGGAATTCTCAATGAAATATGAGAGGTAATAACATTAAGTGGATAGAGCCTTAGGTTAGAAGCCGGTTGGCTTAATGATGTTAAGAGATAGGAACTTTGCCAAAAATAAATTTATTTAGTGTCTTTAGCTTTTAATTTTCCTTTTTGTAAAGTGAAGGCAGTACCAGACAAGATCTTTAAAGAGCATCTAATCTGCCCTTCTACTATTAGAGAATTAAAATTCTAAACTGTTCATTTAATTGGATATGGTCATATGATATCTATAATACATGCACAATGACAGAATGGTTGCCATATTAATTTCTGAAATATATTCATCACTTCAATTTTATTACTTTTTTAAGAGGCCAATTTAATAATACTTGAGAGAATACAGTCTTTTATAGGTAAGGAAGCTGAGGCCTAGTGGAAGATAGATGAGCTGTCTAGGGCACACAGCTGTATAGTTTTGGAACAGGGATTTTATTCCGTTACTAGAGGCCCAGTGCACGAATTCATGCACCAGTGGGGACCCTCGGCCTGGCCTGTGGGATCAGGCCAAAACCAGCTCTCTGACATCCCCCAAAGGATCCCAGATTGTTAAAGGGCACATGCCAGGCCGAGGGACCCCACCAGTGCACGATCTGGGCCGGATAGGGATGTGGGAGGTTGGCCAGCTGGAGAGGGACCACGGGAGGGCTCCAGGACATGTCTGGCCCATCTCGCTCAGTCCTGATCAGCTGGACACCAGCAGCAAGCTAACCTACTGGTAGGAGCGTCTGCCCCCTGGGGGTCAGTACATGTCATAGCAACTGGTCGACCGGTCGACTGTCTGCTCCCTGGTAGTCAGTGCAAGTCATAACAAGCGGTTGTGTGGCCTTAGCATATCATTAGTATATTATGCTTTGATTGGTTGAATGGATGACTGGACACTTAGCATATTAGGCTTTTATTATATATGATTAAACATTTTTTAACTCCTGCTTCATGAAGCAGTGTCATTGCTCTCAAGGAGTAGAGGTTAGCTGGAATGGAGGTTGAAGGGATAGGAGGATAGAGGGCATGTCATGACAAATAAGAAAACAAGTAATTTCATCTTAATACTAATCACTGTAGGTCCTCGGTTTACGTCGGAGATCTGTTCCTACAGCACAAAGTAACGCGATTTTCACCATAAGTCGGAACCCACCCACATAAGCACCTACGTCATTCACATGGAGCACATACATAGCAGTAACGAAGTGAAACAGTAAAAAAAAATTAAAAAAAGATAACAATTCCTGACCTTACTTGTGGTAAATAAATAATAATAAACATAAAGCACATATGTACATACATCGAAATGACGGAACCTTTTTTTTAATATAAATAAATGGGAGATGGCAACATAACCACGAAACGTTGAGTGCAACATAATGTGAGGACTGTCTGTACATAGATTTAGATTTGCATACAGAGGCCTTTGAGAACACAGATAGGAAGCTCGTTGTGCTGATTAGTTAACTTGGTGGCAGAAATAGAACTAAGTGTCCCAACTCTTAGCCCAGGGTTTCCTTATCTTCACTGTTACATAGTGTTTATCTGAGCAGGAAAAATATTCATCTAAAGTTTCTTGTTTGAACATAGCATTTAAATTGAGCATATCAGATCTCTGGTTTTGATAGTAAAAGTAGAAAATATATAGGTTAAAATCATATTTATTTGATATTTTCCTGTATCTTTGATTCAAAATGAATTCCCTTCCTGTAGCTGCAAACTGTAATTGACAAAACAACATCAGTAACCCAAATTCTTAGGTTTTTGAACTGTGTTATTACAGCTGACTTTTTGCCATAATTACTCAGAAAGTCTTGGATCATAATTTTGTAACAATATCAAATGTTATTCTCTCTGTAGGTGGAAAATAGGTCTTTTTTTCAAATGAATCAAGAACTTGAATTATTCTATTAAAAGAAGCTTCTTCAAGCAAGTTTTACATTTATTTTTGTATTGCATAGTACTTTAAAAAATTATCAGACTTTGATTTTTGCCTAATTTCTTCCTAGCTGTTCTTTTCAGCCAGAGATTTGCATTGCCATTCTAATAAATACAGAGAATAGTCTTAAGATTATTTTTTGGAAACTAGTGTATTTTAATATGTTTTCATTTCTAATACTTAATTTTAAAATTCAAAGTTAATTCAGTTTAGCTTGTACTAGTGATTTGGTTGTTCTTAAAGTGTTTTTGTTTTTAAATTTTAATTTCTAATACGTATTATTCTGAAAATTCTTTAGAATAGAAGAAAGATTTTTATGTTGCCTTATTTTTTCCCCTGTTTAGAAATCGAAACGAGTTGGCTGAGACTCTTGCACTCCTGAAAGCACAAATTGATCCTGTACTATTGAAAAGCTCCAGCCAACAGGACAGCTCTTCCCGGGACAGTCCCAGCTTAGATGATGAGGAGACTAAAAAGGAGGAAGAAACACCTAAACAAGGTTTTTTTGTGTGTTTTGTTTTGTAATTTCTTGTCTTCTTTCACTCCCCTTCCTAACTATTTAAATTGGAATTCTCTCGATTTGAAAAATTGTTAGGCTTCCTGTAAAAGAAGGTTGATCTTTCTTTTAAGTTAAAAGCAAATTGAAAAATGAGTATTTTGCTCGTTTATATAGGACATTTAAAAAATTTAAATGAAAATGTTCAGACCATCAAAACATAATCTTTTACTGGTTTAGGAATGTGAAGCTACTTAGCAAACTTATTGTGGTAAAATACTCATAACTTACAATTTATCATTTTAAACGTTTTTAAGGGTACAATTCTGAGGCATTCATTGGTTGCTGCTTCTATGTGCCCTGACCAGGGGATCAAACTGGCAACTTTGGCGTATCAGGATGACACTCTAACCAACAGAGCTACCTGGCCAGGGCTCTGTGTACATTTTTATTTAATCCTCACCCAAGGATATGTTTTTATTGATTTAGAGAGAGGGAGAGAGAGAAACATCGATGTGAGAGAGAAATATCGATTGGATGCCTTCTGTAAGCTCTCTGACCGGGGATCCACATTGGAACCTTGGTGCATTGGGATGATGCTCAAACTGTGCCAGGGTTCCGTGCACTTTTGATGCTGTACTTACACATTGCTTGGAGGAATAGACCTTCCCCTACCCCCAATCTTTTTAAAAAAACTGTTTTTATTGATTTTAGAGAGAGAGGGAGGGAGAGGGATAGAGAGATAGAAACATCAATGAGAGAGAAACAGCCATTGGCTGCCTCCTGCACACCTCTACTGGGGATCAAGCCCTCAACCTGGGTATGTACCCTGGTAGGGAATCAAGCTGGTGACCTCTGGTTCATGGGTTGATACTCAACAACTGAGCCACACTGGCTGGGCAGAGTAAACTTTTTTATTCAGCCCCCAAATCCCAATTTCTTACTCCATCTTCTTAGGTGTAGTTACTATGTTCTGTTCCATAGCAAGACCAAATAAATGTGATTCTGGTTTGTCATTTTTATTATTCTCAGATATAAACCAACATTACCCTTCTGTGGGGAGCTTGAAAGCTGCAGTCTAGAGAATATCTAATGTTGTTAGAATAATAAAGCAAAATGTAACAAAATTATGGTTGAATATTTGGAAATCAGTTAAGGAGGAAAAAGAAATAGGAACTAGAGAAAGAATAAAATAGCCATTCTTATTCTTACAGCTAAAATAGATTTTTTCTTTAATGACTAGAGGATCAGTGCATGAATTTGTGCTCTGGTGGGGGCCGATTGGGGACAGGCCAATGGGGGGAGGGGCCGGGGGAAGTTGTGTGTGGGGGGGCAATTGGGGCTCTGATCTGGCCAGTTGGCTGCTACAGTGCACAGCATAGCCACTGGTCGTTCCAGGCGCTTGGCTTTTATAAATATAGATTAGTTAAATGGCCATGTTTTATATCTAACCTTGGGAGATATAAAGGGGTGACTCAGCCCATAATACAAAAAGATTATATTCTATATAGGTGCCAAGAAGAAATACATTATCTATAAAAGTGAGAATTTGCCCTGGATGGTTTGGTTCAGTGGTTAGAGCATCAGCCCAAGGGTCCCCCTTTTGTGTTTTTTCCCCCTTCATCCGGTTTTAATAGCTCTAGAACACCAAAGAGGATGGGCTTGGATTTCGCTGGCTCTGCTTTAAAACATCAGGGCTTTCTGTTCCATATGAGAGGAGGGAGCCCAAGAGGGCCCAGTCTACGGAAGTGACTTTGGTTAAGTTCCTGGTCTTGCTGCATAGAGGAGGCTGGGATAGAAGACACTGAGGCACCTCTGCGAGCTTCCTGGCTGGTCCCGCCCAAGCCCGACAGTGTGGTACCTCGTTCCACCACTAGGAGGCGACTGTTCCATCTGGCTTTTCTTCCTTTGGGGTTGCTGGCTGGATGGGCAGGGGAAGGGAGGCAAGAAAAGGGATGTAGGGTGGGATCACCGTAGGTGAAGCGAGATCTAGGCCTGGGGCTGTCGGTGGAAAGCTTTCTTTCTGCGGGGAATCCAATGCGGGACGATTTCTCCTTGACCTAAGCCTTGGAGAGGGGAAGTTACACCCGGGCAGCAGTTAAAGTTCTCTCATCTGCAAGGGAATCTCTTTCTCCCAGTTCAGAGGGCGAGCTTTTAGAAACGCTGCTGCCTTCCCAGGTATGCGCATCACCCGGGTTGAGCCACACTCCAGAATTTTTAACTGCTTGCTGTGGATCTGAGGGAGGCAGCTGAGCTGTTTTAACTGCATAGATAGTTCGGATGGCTCTGGACTCCCTCCTTTAGCCCCTGATTGGACGGAGAATTCTAGAAATTCCCAGAGGGACATACCAACGCGAAAGGGAAAGGAAGTTATAAAACTAGATTGTCTTTCCCAATCTCCCTTCCCCACTCCTTGGCAGGCAGCCATCTCAGCATGCCTTCAGCACTTGCTGCAGAAGCGAGGCGCACGTCGTGGGCTGTCTCCCAAGGCACCAGGGTGGGCGAAACGAGCTGGGCGCGGCCTTCCGCGCCTCCAGGATAAGGCGGTGCATGAGATAGCCGCGGCGCGGGAGGGCCACGTCGCTGTTGGCCAGCAGTCCCATGGGAAGGAAGTCATTGGCGCCGTCGCCCACGTAGAAAAGGCACTCGAAGTGCGCGCCGTCTTGGACCCGCACGCGCAGGGAGTCGCTGAGCACCTTGTGCTTGCACATGTTGGTGGGGCACCGCGCGCGGCTGTGCGAGTGGAAGGGCCGCAGCGCCAGCAGCCCCCGTGCGTCGGACCCTGACAGGCTGCTGAGGATGCAGCGGAACAGGCCCAGGTGGCAGAGCGCTCTGAAGGTGTTGGCATCCCAGATGAGAATCACTTCGAAGTGGGCTCCCTGCTTGGCCACAAATTGCAGCAGGTCGCCCATGCCTGGGTGGGTGGGTGGTGGGGGGGGCTCATAGAGGGCACGCAGGTCCGGGCCACACGCCCTGCTCGCCCAGGTACTTGACCCGCTGCATGTATTCGTTGTAGCCCTCACTGTAGGTGGTGCGCAGGCTCTCCTGCACTATCGAGTCAGTCACTGTTTTCATCCGCGATAGTCTCGTCAAAATCGAAGGTCAGAAGGAAGCGCAGCGCGCCCTGCACAGCCATCCCGCCAGCCTCTAGAGCAGTTTTGTCCAGAGTGATGTAATCATTTTGTGTCCTCCAAAAGAGCTCCTCAAATAAAAGGGGAACAGGATCTCTGAGCTTCTCCAGCAGGGTGTGGAGT
>NW_006296801.1:276098-300034 GCF_000327345.1 Myotis davidii | reverse complement strand
ACTCCAGAATTTTTAACTGCTTGCTGTGGATCTGAGGGAGGCAGCTGAGCTGTTTTAACTGCATAGATAGTTCGGATGGCTCTGGACTCCCTCCTTTAGCCCCTGATTGGACGGAGAATTCTAGAAATTCCCAGAGGGACATACCAACGCGAAAGGGAAAGGAAGTTATAAAACTAGATTGTCTTTCCCAATCTCCCTTCCCCACTCCTTGTCGGGGCGCCCCCTGCAGGCAGCGGTCTGGAAGCGCATGTCGTGGGCTGTTTCCCACAACACCACGGGGCGGAACTAGCTGGGCTTGGCCTTCTGCGCCTCCTGGATCAGGCTGGCTGTGCATGGGATCGCCATGGCGCGGGAAGGCCACCACGTCACCGCTGGCCATCCATCCCATGGGGCAGAAGTCATTGGCGTGTCGTCCACGTAGAAAAGGCGATCGAAGTGCACGCCATCTTGGGCCCGCTGGCGCAGGTAGTCGCAGAGCACCTTGAACTGTGTGTGTGAAAGGGCTGAAGGGGCACAGGATCTCTGAGCTTCTCCAGCAGGGTGTGGAGTGGCGGTGGCAGCGGCAGTGGCCCAAGTCTGCCGGGGCTGAGTTTGAAGTGCAGAGTGGAGAGAGGGGCTCTCGGAGGCATTCGAGCGCAGGATGGAGCCTGGGGTGCTGGCCGGAATTGGAGGGGTTGGTGTCTTATCCACCCTCGGAATTTGGGCTACAGCTCAGAAGTGCCTCCGGTACCGAGGGGCCGTAGATGATGTGCGTCTGGGCTGTCTTCTCCTCCTACCTTCCATCCCGGGCAGCCCCCTGTCCGGGCCACCGGGCATTCCCTTTAAATGCCCGGGAGTGGGAGCTGGAGCAGCTCAGTCCAAGGTTCTCAGTTTTGATTCCAGTCAAGGGCATGTAGCTCGATTGCGGGCGTGTATGAGAGGCAACCAATTGATGTCTCTCTCATCATGTTTCTCTCTGTCTCTCCCCCTCCCACTCTCTCTAAAAATCAATGGGGAAAAAAATTCTCGTGTGAGGATTAACCAAAATATAATAAATAAATAAATAAATAAATAAGTAAGTAAGTAAGTAAGTAAGGTACCTCCTTGCCTGGCAAGTGTGGTTCAGTGGTTGAATGTAGACCTGTAAACTAGAAGGTCACGGTTCAATTCCTGGCCAGGGCACCTGCCTGGGTTGCAAGCTCAGTCCCCAGTGGGAGGCGTACAGGAGGCAGCTAATTAATTATTATTTCTCATCACTGATGTTTCTATCTCTCTATCCCTCTCTCTTCCTCTCTGACATCAATAAGCATATATTTTTTAAAATGTAATACCTCCCAAAATGTCATCATATGGCCTAAAAAGTTCACTAACTGAATAATGGACTTTTTGTTTTAAAGGTAATTGGAATTGCCTTCTAAAAAAGTGTGAATTTCTTAAAGTGGCATCAGAATCGCACACACTGGCCTCAACCTATCTGTCTGGTATTACCTTCTATTTCCTTATGTGATCACTGGTTCCAGATTATCTAGATGCCTTTATTTCCTTTATTTGTCTTGGACATTCCTTCTGTGTTTTTATCATGCTCTTTTACCTCTGAGGTACAGTTCCTCCACTGTGGAAATTTTAGTCATATTTCAGGGCCATCTGGAATCCTACCTTCTTGATCCCGTTTCTAAGCTCCATCAGCACTTAAGGACTTTTTTTTATCCCACTTATATTAAGGTCAGTCATACTACCAACCTTGAGGCTCTCAAATACTTGTCTAATTGTTATTCTCAGGCTACGGAATAGTTCAAAAGGAGTGTTAGGTGTCATTTAAGTCCTTTTTCTGTCTAATACCCAGCATATCATTTCAAGTGGTACACTACATGGAAGTAACTGTGTTTATAGAACACCATGAAATTTAAGGTGTTTTCACTCCACATTAGATAGTGTATTCTAATTTAGAAGGGATTTTTAACTTAAGGAGAACTTCTATGGGGGAAAACGAAGTTGGGGAAAATCCTAACCTTTAATTTAGTGTTTTTCTGCTAATTAGAAAAAGACTTTCTTTTGTTAATTATTATAGGCATATATATTTCTATATGTGGAATGAGAAAAGAGTATCATTTAAGAATCTCTAGTCAAGAATAGCAGTTGTATACTGGCAGCTTAAAAACTTAATTTGGCCTGAAAACTTGTTTATATTGGTCTGTACAGTACTGCTTTGTTTAAAATAAAACAAAAACTAAAGTAAAATTCTCCATTTTCATTCAGGGGTTTTTAGTATATTCACACTATTGTGCAACCATAACCACTGTCTAATTCCAAACCATCTTCATCGCTTCACAAAGAAACCCTGCAAGAATCAAGCAGTCACTTTCTGTATTTCCCTGTGCCTAACCCAAGGAAGCCCCTTATCTACTTTCTTTCTTTGTAAATGTGCCTATTTTCAATGTTTCATGTAAATGGAATTATATAATATGTGGCCTTTTGTGTCTGACTCCTTTTACTTGACATAATGTCTTCAAGGTTTAGCCATGCTTTTTATGGCTGAATAATATTCCATTATTTTGTTTATCCATTCATTAATTGATAAACATTTTATTTGTTTTCACTTTTTGGCTATTAGGATTAATGCCTCTGTGAACATTCACATACAGATTTTTGTGGGAACATAAGTTTTCACATGTGTATTTTTAAAATTTGAATTTCCTATCAACATTTAAAATTAAAAATTAGAAGAGTTAGTAACTATGGACCATCATTTCTACGTGCCAACAATGGGCTGTACCCAAATAATAGTTTACCCTCCTTGGCTGACTCACACTCTCCTGTTTACTGTAGTCCTCTCTTGTGTTCCCTAAAATTGGCCTTAGTTCTCAATTGCTTGACTTCATACTTACATTTTGTTGTTTTCATAGTATAAAGTGGGAAATACTTATAATATTCATGTCTCTATCAAATATTAAAAAAACAAAAGTAGCCCGGCCAGCGTGGCTCAGTGGTTGAGCATTGACCTATGTATCAGGAGGTCACTGTTCAATAAAGACATATCACACACATACACACACACACACACCATAGAAGTAGACCAAGAAAACTGGGAGGGGGGGCTAATTTTTGCAGAAGTGAAGAATATTCCTTCAATTATAATAAGTAAAGTAACCTACAGATGAACCTCTTGTGGCCAATATATTAGCATATCTGATATAAAGCTTAAATTCAGCTTTATATCACCAATAATGTACTTTAATGTAGTAATGTAGTATTACTCTGCTCTGCCTGTCATAATAATAGACTTAGTTTGGGAGCTTAAAGAACAAATTTATTTTTCAACCGTTCTAGAGACTAGAAGTTCCAGGTCAAGGTGCCTCAGTTTCTGGTGAGGGCTTTCTCCCTGGCTTGCAGATGGCCACCTTCTTTCTGTGTCCTCCGATGGCTTCTATTTGTGTGTGTGGAAAGAGAGTGATCTGGTGTTTCTTCTTCTTCCTATAAGTGTATCAGTACTATTGGATTAAGGCTCCATCCTTATGACCTCATTTAACTATAATTATCTTCTAAAGATCCAATATCCAAATACACTGAGTGGCCAGATTATTGTGACCACATGACGTTTGTAGGCAAATTAGCTATAATTTCACGCTGAAGTTGCTAGAGGGCCAGACCATTATAAATAGGGAAGCAGGTTGTTTACCACGACAGTAGAAGTGATTTTTTCTGAAGATATGGGTAAACAACACAATTTAACAGCCTTTGAACGTGGGATACACACACATACAGGCCAGATTATTAAGACCACCTGGCGTTTGTAGGCAAATTAGCTGTACACTGCATCGGATGGGATATGGAAGCTGAAGGACTGTTTGAACACCTTTGCTATCTGCAGTTACCAAGATAAAACATCTCCAATTCGAACAGGAACACAAGGATTGGACAGCCAAGTATTGGAAAAAAGTCATGTGGTTCGATGAATCATGTTTCCAGTTGCATCATGCAGATGGCAGAGTGAGAATTTGGCGGAAACAGCATGAAAGCATGCACCCTGCATGCATGAGTAAAACCCTTCAAGCTGGTGGGGGCAGTGTTATGGTTTGGGGCAGGCGTCCTCAAACTTTTTAAACGGGTGGACAGTTCACTGTCCAAGAACATGAGAGAGACTTTACCTTGCTTAGGTGGCCCCCACAATCACCAGATCTCAATCCAATTGAGCATTTGTGGGAAGAAGTTAGAAGAGCCATCAGGCAGCTGGTTCCACAACCATCAGATCTCACAGAACTGGACAGTGCTATTCATCGGGCATGGTGTCAGATTCCTCGCATCACCTTTCAACATCTCGTGGAGTCAATGCCAAGAAGAATCGCCGCAGTAAAGAGGGAGGAACAATACTTATATTATATCTCAGGGCCTAAATGGTTCCTAGTGGTTTTTTAATTTTTATTTGTAGCATGATTGAGCATAAAAGAAATAGTTTACAAGAAAATTTCACTTTTAAAAAAAATAGTGAATTCTTATACAATGGGGCCTTGACTTATGAGTTTAATTCATTCCGTGACCGAGCTCGTAACTCAAATTACTCGTATGTCAAATCAATTCTCACCATTACAGTGAATTGAATGCTGGGCTGATGTGGCGTTCACTGTGATGTTCGCTGCGCCAACTAGCGGTGGGGTATCTGAAGCTGGTTCGTAACCCGAATTTTTGCTTGCAACTCAAAGCAAAAAATCGGCCGAGAGACAGCTCGTATCTCGAAAAACTCGTTAGTCGGGACACTCGTAAGTCAAGGCTCCACTGTATAAAATATTTCCTACTTCATCTCACTTCTATCCATTCCATTTTATTGCCATGAAATACATTATAACTGTGGTTTATCAACTTGCAAGAATCCGTTCAAATTTTTTGTAACTCTTACTATCTTGGTAAACTTCATTTAGAATTGAGGTTTTTCAGTTGGCAGAATAGGGTGAGGTTCTACGCAAATTTAAGTAAATTTAGAATTCTAGAAAACACTCCTCAGATTGTTGGAGCACAAGCATATATGCAATCTTATAATCTCATACATAGATTATGCCACCTATTAAATATGGCTTTTGTTTAAATTTGCGCTATTATGAACTCTGTAAACATTGGACATATGTAATCAATAAAGTAAAAAGACTTGACAGATAGCTGACAGACAACCCTGGCCAGTATTGCTTAGTGGTTACAGGATTGAACTGCATACTAAAGGGACGCAGGTTTGATTCCCGGTAAAAGGCACATACCTGGGTTGTGGGTTTGCTACACCCCGCCCCCGTCGGGGTGCGTGTGGGAGGCAACCAATTGATGTGTCTCTCTCACATACATGTTTGTCTCTTTCTCCCCTCTCTCCCCCTCTTCCACTCTCTGAAAAGCAATGGAAAAAATATCCTTGGGTGAGGATTAACAACAACAACAAAAAGAATTGACACATAAACCTAATAGTTTATTTGTAAAATATTAACTCCTGAATGTTAATAGCATTTAATAAAGTAAATTATAATAAAACCACATTAGGGAGTGTTATATGATTAAGTGTAATTTTTGGATAAAGCATTTAATATAAGAAAGTACTAATGTTTCAATGAAAAAAAATGGCAACATGATCATAACTTTGTCAAAAATATACAACACTAGAAGGAAGTAACTTAAATATTAATAATGATTGTCTGTGGGTATTAGGATTATGGGCATTTTTTCCCTCTGTTTTTCATTTTCTGTACAGAATTATGTTAATTTTATAATCTGAATAAAACATAAAACAAATTTTCCCACTGCCATTCTCATGGTGCCTCAATGAAAGGAAGTGCTCAATGACTTACAAAGAACAATCGTCAGTTCTTAAAACAAATACAGTTTTTTGGAAATGTTTCATATAATATTTTTAGTTTCATATCTTTGAGCCATATTTTGAGCTTATTTAAGTTATTTGAGCTGTGTAAATATTTGCATTCCATTGAGAACACTAAAGCTAAAATATAAAGCAGAAATCTGAGTCATTCTAAATAATAGCTTTTTAATATCTAGAGGTTATACTTTAGAGTAATTTTTAGTCACATTTTATTTTTTATTGTTAAATGTCCAGTGACAAAAGTTACCTCTTTTATGAGAGAAACTTCAAATGGAAATATATGTTAAGCTTTTTATATTTTATATGTATTGATTGCTTAGATTCATGTAAATTTTTTCTGATTTTTAGAGGAACAGAAAGAAAATGAAAAGAGGAAAAGTGAAGAGCAGCCAGTAGATTCAGAAAACTGTTCTATACCCAATGCTCTGGCAGAAACGACTGTGAAAATAGAAAAAGAAGATGAAAAGGAACTTGTGAAAATGCCAGTTATAGTAAAGTTAGAAAAACCTTTGCTGGAAAGTGAGGGGAAAAAGATTTTCAAAGAAGAAAGTGATGCCTTCAAGGAAAATGTCAAACCCATTAAAGTTGAAGTGAAGGAATGTAAAGCAGACCCTAAAGATATCAAAGGAGGTGTGGAGAAGCTGGAGCCCGAGAGGCTGGAGTTTGGTGGCAATGTTAAATCTACTCAAGAAATTACTGAGAAGTCTACTGAAGAAACCGAGAAACTTAAAAATGACCAGCAGGCCAAGATACCACTAAAAAAAAGAGAAATTAAACTGAGTGATGATTTTGACAGTCCAATCAAAGGACCTTTGTGTAAATCAGTTACTCCAACAAAAGAATTTTTGAAGGATGAAATAAAACAAGAGGAGGAGACTTATAAAAGGATCTCTACAATCACTGCTTTGAGTCATGAAGGGAAACAGCTGGTAAATGGAGAAGTTTGTGATGAAAACGTAACTCCAAATTTTAAGACAGAACAAATGGAGACAAAGTTTTATGATACAAAGGAAGATGGCTGTAGCCCCTCTAAGGATAACAGTGTCATCGTGGAGGGAAATGGAGCAGAGTCCTTAAATTCTGTCATAATAAGTATAGGGAAAGATGCAGAAAGTTCAGTATCAGTTGTAGAGACCCAGAGTCCAAAAGAACAGACAGAGGAAACTGGTCCTCCAGAAATGGAAACCTCTCTCGAGGCTTCTGAGATGGCAACTGATCTCTCTTTAAAAACTGCTTTATCTACTGCTGAATCCCATACCATGAAAGTTGAAGAGAAGTCTCCCAAAAATAAGGATAAGCGCCCACCAGTCATAGAATGTCTTGAAAAGTTAGTGAAGTCCAAAAAGACCTTTCTTGACAAGGACCCACAAAGATTGAGTCCAATACCAGAGGAGGCTCCTAAGAGTCCTCTGGAACCAGTAACGCTGGGCTCTCCTGGGGCGGTTGAAACTTCCTCGCTGACTGACATGGCTGGGCATTGTGAGAAACCAGCCTCAGAAAAAGATATGGTGGAGTGTCAGAGCACAAGTTCTGCTGAGGGTCAATCCCTGCAAAAAGACTCAGAAGTTCTGAAAGCGGATTCTGAATCCATGAAGGTAGTAGAAATCGACAACCTAGACAATGCCCAGGCCTCTGGTGCAGAGGACCCTTCTGACACAAAAGGTTCTATGCAAAAAAACAAATTTAAATATAAGTTGATTCCTGAGGAAGAAACCACTGCCCCAGAGAACACAGAGATAACCTCTGAAAGGCAAAAGGAGGGCATCAAATTAACAATTAGGATATCCAGTCGGAAGAAGAAGCCAGAATCTCCTCCCCAAATTCTAGAACCAGAAACCAAGCAAGAGAAGTCTGAAAAAGAAGAAGAGAAAACAAATGTGGGTCGTACTTTAAGAAGGTCTCCAAGGATATCTAGACCCACAGCCAAAGTGGCTGAGATCAGAGATCAGAAAGCTGATAAAAAAAGAGGGGAAGGAGAAGATGAAGTGGACGAGGAGTCAACAGCTTTGCAAAAAACAGACAAAAAGGAAAATTTGAAAAAAACGGAGAAAGATATAAATTCTAAAGTAAGCAAGGTAAAATTTCTCCTACTTTGAGATTTAATTTTTATTTAGAAATATTTGGCTGTAGGTATTTGTAGCTTTTGCTTTTGACTAAAGTCATTCAAAGAAAACTTTAAAAACACACATATCTTCCTATATCTGAGATGTCTTTTCTTAGTAGTTATCCCCAGACATTTTATTTCCGACTGTCTAATTATCGTTTAAACTTTTTCTTTATTACAGGCAACAAAGGAATGTATTCTTTCTGCAAGCTACTCAAATAATACCCAACCTATAGGATTGAAAAATGAAAATGTCCTATAAACATTAGTAGCAGTTAGTTTTTAATTCTTTTTCCATACATTACTGTGTATGTTCATAAATATCTATTCACTTAAAAAATAAATTGAATCAAATATGTTCATTTTTATCTGAGTTTTTCACTTAACAGTGTATATTTGAACTCTTTCCACATCAGTAAGATATAGTCTACGTTTTGGTTATTAATGGCCACATAGTATTCCATAGTGTAGATATAACTCAGTTTCTTTGACTCCTCCCTTATTGATTGACATTTAGGTTGTTTCCAATTTTTCACTATTGCAGGCAATGCTGCTTTGAAGATCATTTTGGACATGAGTGAGTATTTCTTTAGAATAGACTCCTAGAATTGGATTTGCTGGGTCAAGGGGCATGTATATTTTATTTTTTAACAGTTATTGACACATTTCTAAAAATGACCCCGTTATGTACCCTCTCATTACGGGTATGAAAGTGCCTATATTTCCCAATATAAAATATTAGTCTAAGAAGCCAGAATTTTTTTCTGATGTCTCTCTTATTTAAGCAAAATTTAGTACCAGTCTTTGGCTAGTCTATGGAAGTTTGTTATAATTAAAAGTGCTACTTACATTTTTAATTTATTTAGTGATCAGATTGTTCATCTTTGTAAGTGATCCTCTATTGCCTGGAATACTGAATTTTTAATTCTTTACTTTGAAAAAATTTCCCCCTCTGCTAGAATTATGTTGGTCTTTGATAAGGACTTATACTGTAGAAATTAATTTAAATATAAATTTAAAAATTGTGGCCTAGCCTGTTTGGCACAGTGAATAGAGTGTGGCCTCCAGACTGAAGGTTCGGTCCCGGGTTTAATTCCGGTCAAGGGCACATGCCCTGGGTGCAGGCTCGATCCCCAGTAGGGGGCATGCAAGAGGCAGCCAATCAATGATTCTCATCATTGATGTTTCTATCTCTCCCTCTCCCTTCCTCTCTGAAATGAATAAAAATATATAAAAATTGTGCTACCAGTAAGTAAAAAGCAATTTACAACATTATAAACTTACTCTGAATAATATAATTTTTAAGTTTGTCAGAATTTTTATGTGCATTTCTGAACCATTAAAATTTGTTATATTAATCTCTGATGTGGAAATTTAAAACTTTGTATAATAAAATATGAGAATATAGTGCTCTATTATAGAGCCTTTAAAATGTGCATGGCCTTTGACCCAGAATTCTCTTCGAGGAATTTATCCTAACTACAGAGCTATGTGTAAAAGTTTATATTTACAAGGATACAGTTGAAAAAATGGGAAACTACCTAAATGTCTGTCTAGTAGAGGACTAGAGAAATACAACTACACGATGGCATATTATATAGTCATTTACAGTGATGTTCGGAGAATATTTCATGACTAGGGAAAATATTTATAAGACAGTGTTTATCATAATACCCTCCAAAATAGAAAACATAGTGGGAATGTATACCAAAATTAAATAGTAGGTATATCTGTAAAGATGCTACAATAATTTTCCTTTTCTTTATGTACTGACTAAATATTCTGCAAGGAACATGTAATAGTTTTTCTTTTTACATTCTTATACAAATTATATCAATTTTTTATTTTATACAAGGTAAAAACCAAAGGCAAAGTTCGATGGACTGGTTCTCGAACACGTGGCAGGTGGAAATATTCCAGCAACGATGAAAGTGAAGGGTCTGACAGTGAGAAATCATCTGCAGCTTCAGAAGAGGAGGGAGCAAAGGAGAGTGAAGAAGCCGTCCTAGCGGAGGATGATGAACCCTGCAAAAAATGTGGCCTTCCAAACCATCCTGAGCTAGTGCGTAATATTCACCTCACTGGCATGCTATGGTTTTCCAAAGCCTAACTCTTCTAGGCTTGATCATGATTTAAATTTTTTAATGCTGCAGAGCTTGTGTGTACAAAATAACCTTTATTTCTATTTCTTAAATAACCCAGTTCTGGGAAGGTCAGGATCCTGCTTTTATTCTGCCTAGCTAGCTGTTGTTATTTCCTCTTAATAAGAATACACTCCTAATTTCTCTCACAAATCTATGAAATTATTCAAATATTTCTGTTCTGTTCTGAAGTGCCAGCTGTAAATAAGGCCTGAGATCTTATTGCCTTGCTGTAACAACGTATAACTCAAGTAGTTAACCTGGTAGGACTTATTTCTTTAGGAAATGGGCAATTCTAAAAAACATTTAAGAGCACAAATATATTCAGATATAATTTCAGAAGGATAGTGACCAATTTACATGGCACTTTCTTACCCGGAAAGTAAGTAACCTAAATCACGAAAACCAGTTCCGACCTATATACATATTCGTGCCCTCGGGGGGCAGTGGGGGTCGTCCCTCAGCCTAGCCTGCGCCCTCTCGCAGTCCGCGAGCCCTCGGGGGATGTCTGAGTGCTGGGCCTAAGCTGTTAGTAGGATATCCTTAGTGCTGCCGTGGAGGCGGGAGAGGCTCCTGCCATTGCCACTGTGCTCGCCACTGCTTCTGGCTGAGCGGCACTCCCCCTTGTGGGAGCACACTGACCACCAGAGGGCAGCTCCTGCATTAAGTGTTTGCACCCTGGTGGTCAGTATGTGTCAAAGTGACCGGTCATTCCACTGTTCAGTCAATTTGCATATTAGCCTTTTATTACATAGGATTTCTGCAATTCATAGTGCTTTCTAAAGAGCCTATTGAAGAAACACTCTTGATATGCCCAATTCTATGCAACTATTCTGTTCTTTTGAGTACATTTGACTTTAAAGGCAGGCTCCAACTATTAAATAGAAGGAAATGTAAAGAAAGAGGATTCCACATAGGTAGAATTGTGTGGATCAGAAACGTTTTGAGATCCTCTAAAGTTTGGAAAATTCATATGAAGTGGTTCTCCAAGGCTCTTTTTTCCTAGAAAGCAGTGTGGTGTGATGGGAAAAGCATGGACCAGACAGACTTGGCAGCAGATCCTGCTTCCACCACTTATCAGGTGCTCTCTTCTCTGTATCTTGATATCTTCATTATATAAATAGGAATAATACCACATACTTCTTCTGAGGGTTGCTTTTAATGTTACGTAAAGTTGGCCAGCACATCTATTATGTGTTGAGTTAAAGTTTTTTGTGATTTGTTTTTTTTTCTTAATGTTGAACTCATATATGGGAACTTAATCAGTGAAGTTTATCAATCCTAGTAGTTTCAGAGAGTTCAAGTAAAAGATATAAGAGGAGAGTAGATGCTGAAATTACTCTGATAAGACCCTTCTAAGCATTTTTATGATCATCAGGCTGTGAAAGTTAGGTCAAGATTTTTGTGTGGAGGAAAGCCAAAAGAAGATATGAGATAGTAGTCTTTTCTGCCCTTTAAATCAAGTGAAAATCAACACTTGTACTCTTTTTCTGTTGTTTCCTAATATCCTTTTTTTTTTAATCCTCACCTAAGGATATTTTTCCATTGCTGTTAGAGTGGAAGGGAAGAGAGGAGAGAGAGAGAGAGAGAGGGAGGGAGAAAGAGAAACATTGATGTGAGAGAGACACATTGGTTGCCTCCACACATACCTCGACCAGGCCAGGGATTGAGCCTGCAACCCAGGTACATGCCCTTGACTGGGAATCGAACCCCATGACCCTTTGTTCTGTGAGCCTACATGCTAACCACTGAGCCAAACCAGCCAGGGCTCCTAATATCTTTTTTTTTTTTCTTCCAGAGAGGAAGGAAGAGGAAGAGAGAGGTAAAAACATCAATGATGAGAGAGAATCATTGATCAGCTGCCTCCTGCATGCCCCCTACTGGGGATTGAGCTCGCAACCCTGGCATGTGCCCTTGACCATAATGGAACCCAGGACCCTTCAGTCCACAGGCCGATGCTCTATCCACTGAGCCAAACTAGGTAGGGCCTAATATCTTTTTAAACTAAGAGTGCATTTTAACTGAGGCAGCCATAGATGTTGATGACAAAAGGGTGTGAGGAAATGAGAAGTGAGGAAATGAGGTGAGCAGAAATGACATCGAGAAGATGAAGTTGCACCTTTCTTGGCACACACAGGATTTTTATTTAGTCAGTTATCTTAACAACTGCTCTAAAAATCCCGTTGCTGGTTACTGTGCCAAAAGGGAATATCAATTGTAAACTGGAGATCCTAAATGGCAGATTTCTTATGCCGTTTGTTTAAGGATAATCTTAAACTGCCAAGCAATTATTAAGTGTTAAGTGGTAGGGAAATGAGTCTGAATTAGAAAGACATGGTCCTTGTCCTCATTGAGCTTACTGCAGAAAAGCAGTAAATTTATAAATTAGTGTAGAATCCAGATGCTGTAGTAAAAATACATGGATTGCTTCAGGCTTGGAAATCTTGCATAGTAATATTTATTTTAATGGGATTTTACCTTCATTGAGGAATAGAGATAATTATTGTTTTAGAGATAAATTGATTTCTAAAAATTTAATTTTGTTATTTGAAATTTAGATTATGCTTTAATGTAGAAACAATTTGATAAATGGAATCAGGTGCCCAGGTTTGTCTACATATGCCTATGTAATCAAAAAATCTGTTAGTCATGTAACTGAAGTATTGAATTCTGGTATTGGCAGCAAATGGTGATACACTGAAGAAGGGGGAGGATACTTTTTCACTTTTAAATCACTGCACATGTGTACACATTCCACTCTCCTCCCTTCACCCACCATAGTATATGTTAGCAATTCAGAAATTACTTTACATATATACGGGGTTTAAACAAGTGAATGAAGTGTAGATAATAGGAGCAAGTTTTCTCATTGTCAGCGAAAGTAGTTACAGATAAGCAAGGCTGAAGGCTAGAATAAACTCTATGGTGCTGGATAGAGCTGGAGATATTAGTATAAACTTATACTTATTTCAGTATAGACATGTGCATATGGATTGCTATAAATATATGTATTTCCTAGCTCTGTTCTCTGAGACAATTTAGAAGCAGTGATAACCATTAGCAGTGAGCACTCAGTATTTAAATTTTGGTTTCTAAATACCATTTTCCATTAAAGGAATCGGGGTTTTGGGGAGAAATGGCTAATTCTTAGGCTCGGGTAGAGAAAATATGATACTAGTGACCCAGTGCATGGATTCATGCACATTGAAAGGAAATTAATTAGAAGGTGGCATACGGGGTGGGACTGGGCAAGACATGCCCTGGAGCTAACCTCCCACGGTTCCTCCCCAGCCGGCCGCACCTGGGGTGATGCCATGGCTCAAAAGGCATCTGCGGAATTAGCAGGGTCGCTCCAGCAGGTGGGGTCCCTTCGTTTGGCCTGCGGGGATCGGGACAAAACCAGCCTCCGACATCCCCTGAGGGGTCCCCAAATGCAAGAGGGCAGTCTGCAAAGTTGCTGTCATACAGGGTGTGGAACACAAATGCAAGTGTGCAGTAAACGAGATTCAGTGTAACAGTGCCCCAGCAACAACATAACCCATGGCCAAAGGTGGGATTGCACAACCCCGCGAAGAATTGGGTTCCCTCCTCTCTGGTTTTGGGGTGTGTCACCTGAGAACTGCCGCTGCCAAGTCACTGCAGCTCGGTAGCTCCTATGTTGGCAGCTCCTGGTGGTCAGTGCGCGTCATAGCGACCAGTCGGATGGTCAGACACTTAGCATATTAGCCTTTTATATAAATAGATAAATGTGTGGAGTATCCTATAGTGCTGGGAAGTAAGGAAATGCTTCAAAAAAAAAAGATGCTGCCCTAGCTGATTTGGCTCAGTGGACAGAGCGTCGGCCTGTGGGTTCAGTTCTGGTCAAGTGCACATGCCTGGGTTGTGGACTTGATCCCCAGTAGGGGGCATTCAGGAAGCAGCCAGTCAATGATTCTCTCTCATCATTGATGTTTCTATCTCTCTCTCTCTCTCTCTCTCTCTCTCCCTCCCCCTCTCCCTTCCTCTTTGAAATCAATAAAAATATATTTT
Source organism: Myotis davidii (assembly GCF_000327345.1). Taxonomy (NCBI): domain Eukaryota; kingdom Metazoa; phylum Chordata; class Mammalia; order Chiroptera; family Vespertilionidae; genus Myotis; species Myotis davidii. Next base: position 285,933 of record NW_006296801.1, on the reverse strand, counting down.
AAAAAAAAGATGTAAATGACACAGCCAACCTGGAGCTCCCAGTGTGTCCATAGCTAGAACAATTTGAATTTGACAAGTAGTAATTCTATATTATAACCCAAAGAATAAAATAAATATTCATTAGTTCACCTTGATATAAATACATAATTGAATAAGCGAGTAAATGTGGGATAAGGGGCATAATTTCTTTACAGAAGAATTCCAAATAACAAATGTAGAAGGCATGAGAAATATAGAGAATCACCATTAGAACACCACAGTAGTAACTATTGTAAGCAAGTACTAAAACTTGTGGGTGAAACCTGAAGGAAAAACAGGATATTTGCGTAGCTTCAACATATTATTCATTGCTGTGTAAGTTTTATCTTCTATCGACAAATTCTTTGATAACGCCTTCCTCTAGATCAGTGGTTCTCAACCTGTGGGTCACGATCGCTTTGGCGGTCGAACGACCCTTTCACAGGGGTTGCCTAAGACCATCCTGCATATCAAATATTTACATTATGATTCATAACAGTAGCAACATTACAGTTATGAAGTAGCAATGAAAATAATTTTATGGTTGGGTCACAACATGAGGAACTGTATTTAAAGGGCCGGAAGGTTGAGAACCACTGCTCTAGATAATGGAGCTTAATTCCCCTCCCCTTGAGTATGGGCTGGGTTTATCACTTCTAATTGGACTAAAGTATGGAAAGTGAAAATTAGTAACTTTAAAGTAATGAAAACCAACTACTGGAACCAAGTGATCAAGGTTAATTATCACCAGTAATTAGTCAGATTGATATCATGTATCCCCAGATATGACACAGTGAGCAGGGCACTTCATCTTTGTGGGATTTTTCTCCAAAATCCATAACTTCAGTCTAATCAAGAGAAGGTATCAGACAAACCCAGGTTGAGGGGAGTCTACATAATATCTGACTAGTATTCTTCGAAGTATAAAGTCTGTTGTTGAGTTAATAATATTGTACTAATGTTGATTTCTTAGTTTTGGTAAATGTACCGTGATTATGTAAGATGTTAACAGTAGTGGGAGCTGAGTAAAGAGTTTATGGGAACTCTACTATCTTTGTAACTCTTCAGTAAATCTAAAAAAAAATTTAAAATGAAAAGTTTTTTTAAGTCAAATGTTCATAAATGTACCATTTTAAATTTTAGAGACTTGGTCATCTTAAATAACAAAAAAACATCAGTTTAAGACTTTGTATTTGAATATGATGATCCTAAGAATAGTTCCTTTCCCCTCTTCCTACAGTTCCTTCTACATTTAAATTTATATGATAAAGTGAACCATGAATGATTCTTACAGATTGCTAATTGAAATGCTATTTAAAGTAGATTTTTAAATTCCTATGTATGGTAGGATAGTTTGTGATGCTTGTGCTTTATATAAACTCTTTTATAAAAAATTTATTGTTGCAGCCCTCATGGCACATTGGAAAAGAATTGTAACTCTAGTTCAGAAAGAACTTGCTACTTTTCACTTAATTTTATAGTTTACCATTTTCTTAATTTTTTATTATTTTTTAATTTATTATTTTTAATGGCATGCTAGATCCCTAATTATCAGAGCTTTTTAATTATGCAAATAAAGAGTATAGTATATTTCTTATTATAGTGCTAAGAAATATCTTTATTTTAACTCGTCACTGAATTTTAGTCATGGAGTTAGGTTGGTGTTAATATCTGGTTTATTTCAGATTCTTCTGTGCGACTCTTGTGACAGTGGCTACCATACTGCCTGCCTTCGCCCTCCTCTGATGATCATCCCTGATGGAGAATGGTTCTGCCCCCCTTGCCAACATGTATGATCCAGCACACATCTCTTTTTCCAGTCTTTGGTTTTATAGTCAAATTAGTAATACTTCTTGACAGTTGCTAAACATTTTATATCTTCAAAACAGTTTACCTTTTGTTTAAATTTCTGTGAAATTAGAAACTATTGAAAAGGCTACCCTTTACTATTATCTCTTAGGTCTTCCCTTAATTTTTTTAAAAGTAATTCTCAAGATCTGTAATTTTTGTAAAATTATAGTCTCTCCTCCCCCTTCACTTCACATTTGTTAAAGGCACAAAGAGCCCCAAATTAAGATAATATACAAGCTAAGAAATAGTTTCTTCATATTATGTATCCCTTTGTGTCATCCTCCTTTTCATTTCTTTCTGCCTCCCTTTGTCAGTAGTTTTGTAGATGATTTCATGAATTATATACCATTATGATGGTCTATGAATAGAAATATGGATTCTGTTTATCTCTTATTTTGAATCAGGTGAATTATTTCTTTAAGTTGAAGAACAGGATATTTTTGTGCACTGTGCCCAAGGGGTCCTTTCTCTCACAAGCCCAGTCTCATTTTGGTTTAAAAATAATGGGCTATATTGCATTTTTCAGTGAAGTGGACTTCTCTGGCTTCACATAGCTTTATCAGTTAAAAATCTTCAGTTCTGTTCTGTCCCAGTAATCATGTGGCATGGTTTTGTAGAGTTTTTCTTTCTCTTTTTTAAAACTAGAGATTATTGGCACCATTATATTTCATTGTGCATATAACTCTCTCCCTTAAAAATGTTTTGAGATTTAAAAAAATTTTTAAATCACTATTATGTATACACGTTGAACCAAATGCTATTTTAAACATTGATTTCTGCCCACAAGGAAGGCATGAATGTGTTTTCTGGCAAAGTTCTAAGTTTCTCTAATATGTGCTTTATATGAACGATACTGTGCTCATCTTCAGTTCAATGAATGTTGAGGGCACCACTTTATTTAATCAAACATGAGGACATATCAGTGTTCACCCATATGTGGCCCCTTATCAGCTCTCATAGCATAACTATCCACAAGTTAACATGCAAGTGACAAATGATTGTGGAAAGGTGTTAAAATTATGTTCATCTGCTTGGCTGTTTCAGAAACTACTGTGTGAGAAATTAGAGGAACAATTGCAGGATTTGGATGTTGCCTTAAAGAAGAAAGAGCGTGCTGAACGCAGGTATTGTCATATGTGTGTTAATATTTTACTTGGGAATTTGATGGCAGAATTGTCTTACAATATAGATCGATGTGTGTATCTAAAGCAGGATTGGAAAACTATCACCCGTGGGCCACCTCTGGCCTGCTTCTTGTTTTTGTATTGCCTACTAACTAAAGATGTCTGTATTGTTTTTAAATGATTGAAAAAAAGATCAAAACAACACTCATTTCATGACACCTGAAAATTATATATTCAGATTTTATTGACCTTAAATAAAGTTTTATTGGAACACTGCCATGCTCATGTGTTATATATTGTATGTGGCTGCTTTTGTACTACAGCAGCAGAGTTTAGTAGTTGCAACACAGACCTTGTGACCCACCAAGCCTAAGTTGTTATCTCTCCTTTTACAGGAAAAGTTTGCCAAGCCCTGCTCTAAAATATTTATCAGAATCTTCTCTGAATAAATATTGGTCCAAGTGTTGTGGGGGGTATGTACCTAAGTATGTAGTGAGTGCAAGAAAACTGTAAGAACTAGTGTTTGATTTAGTTTCCTGTGTGTCACGTCTTTGGGCGGGCAGGATTCACACAAATCCAATAAAGAGCATTTAAATGCTGAACTGTGTCCCATCAACCAGAAAAGATGCTCCCTCTTCAGTGTGCCTCTGCACTGTGATCTAAAGTATTTGAGAGGCTTGTCGGAGGAGATAAAGCTGGAAGCGAGCCTCATCTCTAAAAGGGAGCTCAGAATCAAGACAGCATGTTTGCATTTACGTTTATTTGTTCCTTCTTTGATTAATTTGTTGCTAAACATACATTTAGACCTATTATGTACCAAACTGAAAAGAGGAGTAAGACAAAGCTCCCAGTTAACCTGTGGCTCACCCTCTACCAGAATACAGATGTATGAGCCAGTGATGCATTTAAGTAGACAAATGGAGGTCTCTTCAGAGCAATACAAGAACACTGTGAAGGGGATTTGAGTTCGAGGGGTTGAGCTTATCAGGGATGTTCCTGGAAGATAACTTGGGATTATATAGGTGGGCATGCAGAGAAAGGACATTTTAGGCAAAGGGCACAAATGTGATTGAAGACAAAATATGAAAGTGAGAGTAGGAGACTTGTAGGAGATGAAGCTATAAAAGCAGATCGAGGCCAATTTGTGAACAGTTTTGCATACCTGGTTATGGAATTTGAATTACAGTGGAACCTCGTTTCTTGAATTTGTTCCAGAAGGCTGTTCAAATACCGAATCATTTTTTCCCATTAGAAGTAAATTGAATTAATCCAATCCAGAGCCTCCAAATGATTCCCTGTTTTTTTTATGTGTTTTAAAAAAAATTTTTATTGTTGAAAATATTACACATGTCCCTCTTTACTCCCATTGATATATTTTATTGATTTCAGAGAGGAAGGGAGAGGAAGAGAGAGATAGAAACATCAATGATGAGAGAGAATCATTGATCAGCTGCCTCCTGCACGCCTCCCCTTGGGGATCAAGCATGTAACCCAGGCATGTGCCTTGGCAGGGAATCAAACCATGACCTCCTGGTTCATAGGTCCATACTCAACCACTGAGCCATGCCAGCAGGTCCTTTGCCCATTTTTTAATTGGGTTGTTTGTCTTCCTTTTGTTAAATTGTACGAGTTCCTTATATATTTTGGATATTAACCCTTTATCAGATATATAATTGCCAAATATGTTCTCCCATACAGTGGGCTTTCTTTTTGTTTTGTTGATGGTTTCTTTTGCTGTGCAGAAACTTTTTATTTTGATGTAGTCCCTGATTCCATTTTAACCCTTCTTATATACAGTATATGTTTATTGTACTGTTTAATCTATATAAATACTTTAAAAACAAAAAAGACATGAAATGTCAATGAAAATATAACATAAAGGAAAAGAAATGTACAGTAAAAAATAAAACTTAACAATAATTATAAGTAGCAACAAAAGCAAAAATACAAAAATATTTACAACACAATATCCTGAGATTTTAACAGTGGTAACCTGACTCATATTCACACATTCTTTCCTTTGTTAGTCACCTGAAATGTGTGACTAATCATACAGATATCAGCATGAAAGGGTTGTCAGGTTCAGAAGCAAATTGTTCGAAATGGCGTCGTTTGAGAAACGAAGTTCCACTGTATTTTCTTTTTTAATTGTTTTATTGCTTAAAGTATTACAAAGAGTGTTACATATGTCTCCTTTTTTTCCACTGTATTTTCTGTAGGGAGTGGGGAAGCCATCAAAAGAGGGATACTCATAACCAGATTTTTATTTCAGGAAAAATTCCCTGGTAACAGTAACAAGAGGGGATTAGAGTTGAGGCTTTTGCAGTAGAGTCTGTGAGATCAGTAAGGCCTGAGCTAGGACAGTTGTGATAATAAAGTGGAGAGGTTGAAGAGAATTTTTAGAGGATTAATCAGGACTTGATGCCCGTTTGTACAAAGTATAAGATAATCTAAGCAATGTTTCCTGATTGTCTTATTGCTGTCACTTGTTACCACTGTAACTTCTACCTGCTGTCACAGTCTCCCCCTCCCCTCCTTAAAATTTAGCTCACCTAAAGATCATTGCACAATCTCACTTCACTCTGTGCAAAGGCAAGCCTTAAAAATGAGTTCAGTGCCTAAATCCTGTTTTTTCTTTATTAATCTGTTTGAACTCTGTGGCTTATAATGGATGGTGCTTAGTTTAAATGGGTTGTCTAAATTTTTTGTATTTAGAAACTGTGTAACAGTCCTGTATAAAATTATTAGTGTTATTATGATGTGCAGAGTTGCTCCTGTTTTTATTTTTGGCACTGGAAAAGATTGACCTAAAGTTGCTTCAAATTAAATCATAATTGAAAATCAGATTGTCCCTCTGCCTTAGTCTTTTGGAAGTCTGTCTGTCCTGAGAAATGAGCAGTGTTTTCATGTTCTGAAGCTGATTTGACTCTCAGTGTCAATAGCTAATAGTCTGACCCTTCAACAGCTTGGAAGAAAATGTATTATCTCTAAAAGGCAAAAAAGGTCAACCACTAAGAATTCGTCTACTATTCAAATTATATCTACTTGTTGTTTGGAGGCCTATGATGGTGCTGACCTATGATGATGCTGTACTTCTATATATGGAAAAGGTGCTGAAACTTTTTTAAAAATATTTTTTTATTGATTTTAGAGAGGAAGGGAGAGGGAGATAGAGAGAGAGATACATCAATGATGAGAGAATCATTGATTGGCTGCCTCCTGCAACCCCCTTCCCCCCCGCCACTGGGGATCAAACCCGCAACCTGGGCATGTCCCCTTAACCACAATCGGACCTGGGACTCTTCCATCTACAGGCTGATGCTCTATCCACTGAGCCAAACCAGCTAGGGCAGTGGTAAAACTTTTTTGACTATTACCTCATACACTGAAGGCCATACTGCTGCAATTAAGAAAACATATGTTTTTTAAGGAATATCTTTTAATTTTAGAAATCTATGTTAAAATGTGCCACGGCATGTAATTACACTGTTGATCTCCCATTTACCAGTTCTTTTGCTTTCTCTTTTACTCTTGGTAATTTTTCTTAAATGTCATTCTTTAAGAGTACATCTGTAATTATGGCTTTAGGTCACACACTAAATCCAGTATGAAACTGGATCACAGAAAGAAGAGCAAAGTTATTGTTACAGGGAGACTAATCTGGCACAAGGCCAGTTAACTGAATTGTTGCTAATTGTCAGTTCTCCCCAATAAACTGGTTAACAAGGCTTTCATTATAGCCCCTTTTATACATTTATATGTATGAATCTTAGGGACTCCACATAGCAAAATATGTTTCTAAAAGAAATAATATATTAACTATAAATTCCAAGTGGCTTCATCAGTTTTGACCGTGAACATTTTTATTCATCTTTTTTTAGCTTTGTAATAATTTCTATAATACTCATCCTAACAACTTAAAGCCTTGTTTTTCTCTGTATCATAGTACAAGAGCATCTTTCCCCTACTCATGCATTTATTCAAGATTTAACCAACATTTTTTGAGCATCTACTTCATACCAGGCAATGTAATCAACATGAAGTATATTATGTGGTCTCTACCTTAAAGAGCTCTATATAGTATGGTGGGAAAGAAGGATATGCCAGTGAGTAATTAGTGACTAGCCAGCAACTGTCTACAGGGATGGAGCTGTGATGCTGTATGAAATCTGGTGTTTCAGAAGTCCATTCAACTGATTTATAAATGTCCCTTTCAGAACTTGGTGCCAGAAATTATTTGGGAATTCTCATAGTTCTATACTTCAGAGTTCTATACTATCAGTGCTTTGCTAGCAGAGAGTTGGACTTAATCAGGGTTGGAATTTTCCAGGTAATGTAACAGAGGGAAGGAGAGAAAGAGACAAGGAATTGAAAGTAGATGCAAAGGAGTATTTATAATGATGGACTGTGGAGTCTAAGCTAGGTAAGGGGGAAAGTAAGGACACAGAGAGAGTGATGGACAGTAAAAATGGGTAGGGTCAATGGATAGAGATCCTACTGGAGTTGGGGAATTGTTGAAATTGGGGTACCAGAGAGCGTGAGCTGGAACGTGAGCCAGTAGAAGTCAGAGAATAGGATCCCTGTAATGGAAATTTAAGATGGGGTGTGGTTATAGGTAATGATAAAATCTGGGCTCAATATGATCATTGAGCCGGTGGTGAGGTGTATTGGTGGAAGATGTATCTTTCCATAGATTACTGAGCAAGAGAATGTTGTGATGAGAAATCATACCTACTTTCAATATCCTACTCAAGTATTTAAAGCCTTCCCAAGTTTCTCAGCTCTTCAGACAAAATCTCTTTTTCATGTTTCCATTGTCCTTATTCATAATGGGCACCAGTTAGTTCTTAGTATTTGTGAGAGCAAGAACTATGTCTTAATTACCTTTAGATTTCCAAGCCTGACACAAATCATGACCTAATGTGAATATGACTTTTTTTCAATTAACTTAAGAAGAGAAATAATGGTCATGTGAAAGTAGAGATTTTGAGGTATAAAAGATGAAACTGATCGCAGTAAACTTGGTTAGTATAAGGACAAATGTGTCCAACATCCTATATAATAAAAGCCCGGAAACCAAAATGGAGGAATGACCAGAAACCAGAACTACCGGCCGCTTGCCCCAGCCAGCCTCACCCCCTAGCGGGGACCCCCACCCCAATCCAGAGCCCCCATCAGGGCAGGCCAGCCAGCCCCCACCCGTGCAGCAGGCCTCTATCCTATATAATAAAATGGGAACGACCAGAACGACCACTGGACCAGTCACTATGAGGCACACTGACCACCACTTGGTCTCTTTCCCCGGCCAGCAGGCTCCGATCACCTGATGGCGAACGGGGAACTGGGGTTGGGTGGTGGGGGACGCAGGTGGTGCCAGGCCAAGGCCTCTGCCCCGCTGGTCGCCCCCCACACACAGGGTGACCCACGGTGGGGGTGGGGCCAGCGAGCGGGTGGGAACAGCCAAACCTCTCGGTCCCTTCCCCTGGCTGTGAGGCACCGATCACCCAATGTCAAACGAGGAACCAGGGGTGGGTGGTGTCAAAGGGCGGGGCTGGCTGCGGGCAGCCAGGAAAGATGGCCCTGATGGCAGGCCAGGCTTAGGGATCATACCTGCGCACTAATCTCGTGCGCAGGGCCTCTAGTATTTATAACAGAGAGCTCAAGTTCTGACTTACCCACTAAGCCTTCCCTGTTATTTTCAGCTGTTACTGTTCTTGCCTTTCATATTTCTATTAAGTTCACCATACACTGGCATGTATGTAAGAGTTCAGTTGTCCTTGGAGAATCAATTTAACTTTGGGAGAAACAGAGAAAGCACCAGTTGTATATAGCAATTTGTTATGTAAAATTTGTTGAATTAAAATCAATAAAACTTTGTTTCTTTGAAATGAAATTATGAAGATGTCATTAATTTTTAAATCCACACATGGATGTGTACTGTAGCATCCTACAGTACACATCCATGTGGCTGCATTGTTTTTTGTCTTCTCTGTGAACAAGAAGTGAATGGTCTTAGTATCATTCACTGGGACCTTGATATAATTCTCTTACATAGAATTATTTTTATACTGATATTTATTATTGTGTGATTATAGCTGTGTCACCCATACAGTATTACTAAAAATTCCCAGCCTAACAAAGATCTAGTTTATTCAATCAAAGTTCGCTTTTTATCTAATAACTTTGTCAGTGAGTCACAGCATGACTCTTCACAATTTCCTTGTCTGTTTCAGTTACAGGGTTTATTTCACTGATATAAATCACATTTTTTTAAATTTTGTTTTTACTTACGATTGACATATAATATTATATTAATTTCAGGTATACAAGATTGTGATTCAGTATTGATACACCTTACAAAATGATAACCACAAAGTCTAATAACCATCAGTCACCATACCTAGTTATTGTGATATTCTTGACTCTATTCCCTAAGCTATACATTACATCCCTTGGCTTGTTTTATAACTGAAAATTTGTATTTTTTATGCCCTTCCTCTTTTCCATCCAACCTCCCACACCCTTCCCTCTGTATAAGTCACTTCTAAAGCTACAATTTTCATACCTTTAGGAAGTTTTGTGCTTCCTACACATATCAGTACTGTAAGTTTTATAGATAACTAGCAGCCAGATGCACGAAGATTCGTGCAAGAATAGACCTTCCTGGGTACCCTCAGGCAGAGGCTAAATTAGCACCTCCTTAGATCCAAGAGCAAGTGTACCCAGTGGTCAGAGTGGGACCATCCAGATTACAACTCCTCAGATCCATAAGGGACACACTCAGGGGGCAGACTCGGTGAGCACCAAAGCCCCACTGAAGGAAGTCTTTCCTCATAAGGGTG
>NW_006296801.1:266181-275231 GCF_000327345.1 Myotis davidii | reverse complement strand
TATTCTTGGGGGCGAAAGGGGTGTAGGGGATGCAGGAAGAGACTGGACAATAATCGTGCACCTATGGATGAGGACAGTGGGGGTGGAGGGATGCGGGTGGAGGGTGGGGTGGGAACCGGGTGGAGGGGAGCTATGGGGGGAAAAAAGAGGAGCAACTGTAATAATCTGAACAATAAAGATTTAAATTGAAAAAAAAAATATCCTTCCTTCCCCTGGCTGCCAGCACCAGTTTCCATCCCTCCGGCACCCAGGACTTGGGCTGCTTTGCTCTGGATGCTGCCGCCACCCACCAGGGTGTGCCCTGAACCACGCCACACGGCCACTTGGAGCATACCCTCACCCCTGGTGTGTGTCGTGGATCAGAGCACACCCCCACCCCTGGTGTGTGTGTGTGTGTGTGTGTGTGTCCGCTGGGGCTGGAGGCGGCAAGCAGTTCTCTCCCTCCCATCTGCATGCAGCTCCTCCTGAGTAGTCATGATGCAGGTTCCTCCAGTGGTCATGACACCTGGCTAATTTGCATATTACCTATTTATATATAGAGAGATAGACAACATGTTTGTAACCTAGCCTCTGCTATTACTATAAAATCGTAATTTTAGTATTGTCTGTGTTAGTAATGTTCTCATAACACTTCTATTTTTAGCAAATCTAATTTTGCCTATGTGCTTGTTTTTCACTTTTTAAAGGAAAGAACGCTTGGTGTATGTGGGTATCAGTATTGAAAACATCATTCCTCCACAAGTAAGTTTCTGGTTTATAGTATTTTTAAAGAGAAAATGGCCATAATTGTTCTAAAATGTATCCCACTTTATGTAACATGAGTAGTTTTAATTCTTATTAAAAATGAAAATTTGCCCTAGCCGGTTTGGCTCAATGGATAGAGCGTCGGCCTGTGGACTGAAGGGTCCCAGGTTCAATTCTGGCCAAAGGCACATGCCTGGGTTGCGGGCTTGATCCCCAGTAGGGGGCATGCAGGAAGCAGCCAATCAATGATTCTCTCATATCATTGATGTTTCTATCTCTCTCTCCCTCTTCCTTCCTCTCTGAAATCAATAAAGAAATATATTTTTTTTAAAAAATGAAAAGTTAGGACCTTAAAGAAATCACCCATAATCCCTCATGATTATGTACATGCAGATAGTCCGGAAATATTACATTCAAATGAAATTTATAGCTCACCCCCATGGAGCTTGTTGGGTGTTGTGTTTTGTTTTGTTTTTTAACCTAAATTGGTTAATTTGTTTTCAGCTTCTTTATCTGCTGTTTATGTAAAAGTGTCTAAAGATAGTTCAGGGAGAGCTGGTTTTTAATTCTAGTCTTCTGTGGTTATCAGAACCTTCAATTTGTGTTCTTATAGTTTGGTTTCTTTGAAGGGATTTCACTGTTTCGCATTCATTAGCTTAATTTGTAATTAAGAAGGATATCTCATGCGTGAGAGTACATGTAACATGACTTTTATTTGAAATGAAGAAATTTTCTCAGTTCCGTACAGATTTAATTAAATCACACACTTAAATAGCATGTCTTGGTTAGTTATTTTTCTTCAGCACCATGCCCCTTTCTTCTAAATCCATTATTTCATTTTTTTCAGCTTATCTAATTATTTGTGTTAAAATATATTGATGGAAAAACATCATGATTTAAAATATATATATATTGTTTGTTTGTTTTGTTGATTTTACAGAGAGGAAGGGAGAGGGATATAAGAGTTAGAAACATCGATTAGCTGACTCCTGCATGCCCCCTTCTGGAGATTGAGCCCACAACCCAGGCATGTGCCCTTGATCAGAATTGAACCCGGGACCCTCCATTCCATGGGTCGAGGCTCTAGCCACTGAGCCAAACCGGTTAGGCATCATGATTTTTTTTTTTAAATAGTCTAAAGTTTTACATATGTCTCCTTTTTCCCCATCATGATTATTTTTAGAAGAGGTCATTATGAACTCACAAAAACATAAGAATTTTAATACAGAAGTGCTTTTTAAAAAAATATTCTTATTGATTTTTTGTGTGTTTTTTTAAAGAGAAAGAGAGAGATTGATGGCTGCCTCCTGCACATCCCCCAGTGGGGATCAAGCCTGCAACTCTGGCATGTGCTCTGACCAGGAATCGAACTAGCCGACTTGGTGCACAGGGCAATGCCCACTCAACTGAACCACACTGGCCAGGACCAGAAGTGGTTCTTTTGATCATCAATATTTTTTTAATCTGTACATAGTGTTGCCATGTTCATTCAGTTTTGTGGGATCATCTTTTTCAAACCTTTCACATGTGCTGCCTAGAGGGACATTAGAAGCTATTAATCCCAAGGAACTTTGTTCTGTCCTGAGCAATAAAATGTATTTATTTTCATAAAACCAGGAGCCAGATTTTTCTGAAGATCATGAAGAAAAGAAAAAGGATTCAAAAAAATCCAAAGCAAATTTGCTTGAAAGAAGATCAACAAGAACACGGAAATGTATAAGTTATAGGTATGAAATACATGGAATTAGTTATAATGAAAGAATTTTTTTTAAATATTTTTTTATTGATTTCAGAGAGGAAGAGTGAGAGAGATAGAAACATTAATGATGAGAGAGAATCATTGATTTGTTGCCTCTTGCACACTCCACACAGAATCAAGCCTGCAACCCAGGCATATGCCCTGACATGGAGTTGAACTGTGACCTCCTGGTTCATAGGTTGATGCTCAACCACTGAGCGACACTGGCCAGGTGAAATAATTTTGTGTGTGTGTGTGAAAATCCTCACTTCAGGATATTTTTTCCATTGAGTTTTAGAGAGAGTGGAAGGGAGGGAGAGAAACAAAAGAGAAACATCAATGTGAGAGAGACAAATTAATTGGTTGCCTTCCATCCTGGCCCTGACCCGGGGCTGGGAATTAAACCTGCAACCCAGGTATCGACTGGGTATCGAACCTGACACAATGTGGTGCTCAGGCCATCCTTCTAGCCATTGAGCAGCATCAGCTAGGGCCAGAATGGAATATTTCATATTAATTAATTAAAATGTTTTAGGCAATCCACTTTATCTTTGTGCTTACCTCAGTCCTAAAGTGAAAGGAGTTTTGCATATGATGAATTCTTAGGAATCATCCAGTCTTGGTTCTTTAATTTGAAAACAGCCCTTCTGAATGAAGTACATTTTCATAGTTCTAAAATTCTGACTGTATATGAATTTTAGTAATCCTATCTAATAAAAGAGAAACCTGATAATTAGTGTACAGCCGCTACCCTTCCCATTGGCTAAGCAGCAAGATATGCAAATTAACTGCCAGCCAAGATGGCGGCCGGCAGCCAGGCAACTTGAAACTAACATGAGGCTTGCTTGCTTCAGTGACGGAGGACTCCAACGTTCCCCGCCTGCCGCTGCCAGCCTCTGAGCTTGCAGTTTGAACCATTGTTACAAATATAGAAGCTAAACAAAACCCCAGAAACCTGCTTTCAGCCCGCAGGGATCTCAGAGCTGGAGTTGATACAGTGTTTCGATAATAGAACCCAAACAAACCAGATACCTGCTTTCAGCAGCAGAGGCCTCAAAGCTGGAGCCAGAGCTAAAGCTGGCCCAGAATAAAAAAGAAAAAAAGGAACAGTTGGGAGCTTCAGTCACCTGCCAGCCTGAAAACAGCCCTCAGCCCCTCATCCAGACTGGCCAGGGACCCCAGTGGGGATCCCCACCCTGAAGGGTGTGTGACCAGCTGCAAACAGCCATCATCCCCTCACCCAGGCTGGCCAGGCACCCCAGTGGGAACCCTCCACCCTGATCCAGGACACCCTTCAGGGCAAACCAGCCGGCCCCCAACCGTGCACCAGGCCTCTATCCTATATAGTAAAAGGGTAATATGCCTCCCAGCACAGGGATCAGCGGAGCTGAGTGGCCTCCTGGCACTGGGATCAGTGTGACAGGGGGCAGTGCCCAAACCCCCTGATCGACCTGCGGCTGTGTGTGTGACAGGGGGCGGGGCCACAACTTCCCTATCCGCCCTGCTCTGTTCGTGACAGGAGAAGGCGCCCCAACCCCCTGATCAGCCCTGCTCTGTGCCTGATATGGGGGAGCTCCCCAACCCCCTGATGGGCCCTGCTCTGTGCATGACAGGGGGCGGTGCTCCCACTCCCCAATCAGCCCTGCTCTGAGCCCGACCAGGGGCTGCACCTAGGGATTGGGCCTGCCCTCTGCCACCCGGGAGCAGGCCTAAGCCAGCAGGTTGTTATCTCCCGAGGGGTCCCAGACTGCAAGAGGGCACAGGCCGGGCTGAGGGACCCCCCTTCCCCCCCCCCCCGAGTGCACAATTTTTGTGCACCGGGCCTCTAGTAATAATATAACCTTCAATAACAATAATAATGTCATCATTGAACTTAGTATTATGTCTGGACACTGATTTTGTTAATTTTGCTGAGTGATTTGTATCATTAGGGTTTGGCAAACTGGCCTGTGGGACAAATCCAGCTCACTGCCAATTTTTGTATAGCCAATGCCTTGGGAGTGATTTTTACAATTGTAAATGATTGAGAAAAGAACCAAAAGAAGAACATTCTATGAAAATTACATGACATTCAAATCACAGTGTCCATAAATAAAGTTATTTGGGAACACAGCCACACCATTCACTTGTATTGTCTGTGGCTGCTTTTGTACTGAACAGTGACTTGAATAGTTACAACAGAGACTGTGGGCTACAAAGCATGGTATATTTTCTATCTGGCTTTTTACAAAAATATTTACTGATGCCTGGTGCAAATGATCTTTGAAAGTAAAAGCAACAATTTATGTATTAGATACTGATTTACAAAACCCAATTTCACAAAAGAAATGGAGGCTAGTCGGAGTGAGAGGGTGTAGTCCAAGTCACACAGTCCCAAAGTGGACAAGAGCAATTTCATATTCAGGCCTTTTTCACTTCCAAGGCAACCCTCCTGACACACTTGTGTCAGGCTATAACGTGATTGTTGTATGTATTTTAGATTTGATGAATTTGATGAAGCAATTGATGAAGCTATAGAAGATGATATCAAAGAGGCTGATGGAGGAGGTATGTGTTTGTTTATCATTCTCTCTTTTTCATATAACTCCAGCTAATAAAATAACTGAAATGCCCTGTTTAGAGCAGTGAGCTTTTTTTTTCTCCCCAGTGTTTATCATGATTACTGCTGATGTGTTAACAGCCTGAGAATCAGAATAATCTGTGAACACAGTGTCAGTGTGTAGACTCTGATCTTACTACTTATTTTAAAAGTTTTGTTTTATAATCTGATGTAAAATGAAAATGTTTCTCAGTGGATTATAAATTTACTTCTGCTTCCAATGGAAAACCCAGTGAAAGTTCCCTGTTTTCTTTCTATTTTTAGATCAGTCCTGCTACAAAGTATCAAAAATTAGGGATATTTGACTCTAAATATATTTCTCTAAATTAACCTTTTAAAAATCAGTTTATTAATTTCATACTCTTTAATATATGACATTAATGTAGTATAATGTAAAGGTAATTTCATTTAAGAGCTACATAGCAAATTACCAGTGCTCCAGTGTGGAGCATTGTGGTTTCCATTTAGTTATTATGAAAACTGGAAGGGGTTCATAATACATCGGCTGTTTGTAGGGGAACTGAAGAAATCACTAGCTTTTCCAAAGACGTGTGCCTACTTACACCTTTGCTGCTGAATTCTCACTTTTTCAATCCTGCAAACACTGTTAATTTTTTTAAAAAATTGGTCTCTTTCTAATGCCATGTCCAAAAGGCAACTTTCAAGAAGAGATTCTTGAATCATTGCTAATAGGTATGAGGTTTCTTTTTGGGGTGATGAAATGCTTTGAAATTATTTAGTGATGACAGTTGTATAACTTTGACTATACTAAGAACCTCTGACATATACACTTTAAAGAGTGAATATTATGGTATAGGAATTCCATCAAAATGTAAGAAAAAGATGTTTTCTACAAGGTGAACTTCTATTTAGTAGGACAAGCGAATGCCAACACTCTTGATGAAAGCTGTCAACTGCAATCGTGAGAAACGGGCAGATTTGTAGGAAGAAAATAAATCAAGTAAAGAGCTGCTAAGCACAAATAAGAACAGTCTCGTATTATGAGTCTAGAATAGATATTAAAGGGAAACTTTTAATAAATGTACAGTTGTCCCTCTTCCTCTCTCCCTCTCTTCCCCTCAACTCTTCACCCCTGAATTCAGGAGTTGGCCGAGGAAAAGATATCTCCACCATCACGGGTCACCGTGGGAAAGATATCTCCACTATTTTGGATGAAGAAAGAAAGGAGAATAAACGACCCCAGAGGGCTGCTGCTGCTCGCCGGAAGAAACGCCGGCGATTAAATGATCTGGACAGTGACAGCAACCTGGATGAAGAAGAGAGTGAAGATGAGTTCAAGATCAGTGATGGGTGCGTGGTCTGCAGTTGACCCCAGTCCCTAGATTCAGGCTTAAACTGTGCGAGCAGAGAAGCTGGCCACGCTGTGGCAGGGTTTTTGTGTTTTGTGCACACAGACAATCTCTTTTTATGTTCAGATTATTTAATACAGATTTATGAACAGTCTTGGTTCTTTTCTTTTTCTTTTTAGTTCTCACCTGAGGATATTTTTTCCATTGATTTCTAGAAAGAATGGAAAGGGAAGAAAGAGGGAGGGAGAAAGAGAGACACATCAACATGAGAAAGACATCATTAGTTGCCTCCCACAAGCTTGATGAAATTTGCATGACTAATTGGGCAGTTTGGGATGAGAAGCAGGATGAAGAAAGAAGTTCTAATCAGAGAAATCACATAAAACCGCATGGAATATTTAGGGAATTCCTGATGTGTCAGCATAGCAAGAATGTGGGAAAGCAGTAGAGAGTGCCCTGCTGGAGGTGTGGCCAAGTGGTGAAAAGGAAACAGATGATGGAGTGTTTTGTTTCTCGGGCATAGGACTCTGTGAAGATTATGAAAACCCACCAAAGGGTTTTAAACACCAGACTAATTAGAGGTTTACATTTCAGAAAGATTTATCCTAGTATTCTTTTGGAGGATGTATTGAAGGGAAATGATCTTGAGATTACAGAGGCAACTTGGAGAATTGCTACAGTAGTTCAGGTACACAGGATGATTTGAGATATTATCTTTGAGAGGTGGACTCAAGGAATTACTAAATGATTAGATAGGAGAAATAGTAGGGGGGAAATTAGGATAAATACCAGATTTCTGGTTTGAGTCCCTAGATGGGTGATAGTATCAAATACCAGGCTCGGGGACTGAAGAGAGAGAAGTAGGTTAGGAAATAATGAGTTTGCTTTTGGAGATGTTGAATTTAAGGCACATGGGGGACATCTCAAGAGGCCAAAGCAGTGTATGCATGAAAATCAACATCAGTGCATCTTCATAACTCCCCCTAAGCCAGCGGTTCTCAACCTGTGGGTCGCGACCCCTTTGGCAGTCAAACTACCCTTTCACAGGCGTCGGCTAAGACCATCGGAAAACACATATATAATTACATATTGTTTTTGTGATTAATCACTATGCTTTAATTATGTTCAATTTGTAACAATGAAATTGGGGATCACCACAATATGAGGAACTATATTAAAAGGTCGTGGCATTAGGAAGGTTGAGAACCACTGCCCTAGCAGATCATTTCTTCATTTTAGGGAAGTTGATACAAGTATTCAGATGTTACATTAAACATTATTTTGTGATTTGCTGGACTTGTTAGAACTTGAACTCAGAACTATGGGTTCACAGTTTTGTTGTTTTTGGAGGGGGATTTTAAATATTTTTTATCGATTTCAGGAAGAGGAAGGGAGAGGGAGAGGGAGAGAGAAACATCAGTGATAATAAAGAATTATTAATCAGCTGCCTCCTGCACCCATACTGAGGATGGAGCCCACAACCAAGGCATTTACCCTGACCAGGAATGGAACTGTGACCTTCTGGTTCTTAGGTCGATGCTAAGCCACTGAGCTGTGCCAGCCGGGCTGGGATCACAATTTTAAGTACCATCATAATTCATCTGGTTTCTCTTGGACAGATCTCAAGATGAGTTTGTTGTATCTGATGAAAACCCAGATGAAAGTGAAGAAGACCCACCATCTAATGATGACAGTGACACTGATTTCTGTAGCCGAAGACTAAGACGACATCCCTCCCGGCCAATGAGGCAAAGCAGGCGTTTGCGGAGAAAAACCCCAAAGAAAAATTATTCTGACGACGATGAAGAGGAGTCTGATGAGAATAGTAGAGACTCTGGTAAAAATTATTAGTATCTACATCACACCAACTTAATAAATTCTTGTGATTTCTGGAGCTAAGAATTTTTAAAATAAAAGTCCTTTCAATAGTAACATAAGCTTTCTGATAAAACTTTGAGGTATATTATTATGACTCACTACGAACTAAATTTTTCATAAAAAGAAAATACATACAGATGGATATGTTAACGTCATACTAAATTCATTTTAGGATTGTGATGAATCCTTGTGGTGCCAAATGTTCCCATGCCTAGTCTTTATCTTTATAGTGTTTCTTGGAAATAATTGTCAGTAAGCCAAGAACCAGATATCTAGCTATTGGAGAGCGAAGGATCACCAATTATTTCTAATGTTTAGATCACAATTGGTGATTCATTAATTTTTATATATTCACAGTGGTTGATGGTATAGCTTGTGCTTATCCCTATTAACAGTAAATGGAGGAACGGCAGCCAAAAGAACAGATACAGTGTTTTGTGGAATTGGCAGATGGGTAGCTGTCATCTTACTGAGGAAGTAACACAAACAAGTATTATATCCTTGACTTGCCAGGCTTGTGGAGTTTTTATTTTGTTTATCTTTTTTTCTAAACTTTTTTGGTAAATTTATCAGTGCTTATTTCCTAAGAACAGGACATTTTCTTACATGACCACCGTACAATTACCAGAATCAGAAATTTTATATTGGTACTAGAGGCCCGGTACACGCATTCGTGCACGGGTGGGGTTCCCCAGCCTGGCCAGGGATCGGGGCGATTTGAGGCCGTCTCACTCAGTCCAGGGGGAGGGACCACGGGAGGGTGAACAGCACCCAGGGGGGA
>NW_006296801.1:261525-265594 GCF_000327345.1 Myotis davidii | reverse complement strand
TCGGGGGTTGGGGCCGCTGCCCCCTGTCACGCTGATCCTGGTGCCGGGAGGCCTCGCGGCTCCGCTGATCCCGGTCCTAGGAGGCATATTACCCTTTTACTATATAGGGTAGTGGCCTGGTACACGGGTGGGTGCCAGCTCGTTTGCCCTGAAGGATGTTCTGGATCAGGGTGGGGGTCCCCACTGGGGTGCCTGTCCAGCCTGGGTGAGGGGATGATGCTGTTTGCAGCTGGTCACACACCCTTCAAGGTGGTGGTCCCCACTGGGGTGCCTGGCCAGTCTGAGTGATGGGCTGAGGGCTGTTTTCAGGCTGGGGGTGACTGAAGCTCCCAACCACTCCTTTTTTTCTTTTCTTTTTTTTTATTCTGCGCCAGCTTTACCTTTGAGGCTTGGCTCCAGCTCTTAGGCCTCCGCTGCTGAAAGTAGGTTTCTGGCCTTTGCTTACAATGTTTCGATCCTGCTGGCTGAAGCCCAGCGGATCAAAGCATGTTTCTGGGGTTTTGTTTAGCTTCTATATTTGTTACATAGTTGCTTAGAGTTGGAGCTCAGAGGCCTGCCGTGGCAGGTGGCAGGCAGGGAACGTTGGAGTCCTCCGTCACTGAAGCAAGCAAACCTCATGTTAGTTTCAAGCTGCCTGGCTGCTGGCCGCCATCTTGGCTGGCAGTTAATTTGCATATCTCGCTGATTAGCCAATGGGAAGGATAGCAGTCGTACACCAATTACCATGTTTCTCTTTTATTAGATAGGATGTACTTGTGGATTCTTATTTTAGTCATTGGATATAACATTACCATCAATATTAGGCTCCTCTTGTCCCAGATTTGGCTGGTGGGAAAAGCTTCAAATTGTTGGCTAGCTATTTTGAAATGTTTGAAGTCCATTAGAGACCAAGGCTGAATATGATAATTCAGTGGAAAAATATTAGCACTCCTGAAATACTGTTCACATAGTGCAATTGCCTGACTGGTTTATTGATTCAATGTGACAAGAACAGTGCTATTTAGCAATGCTTTGAGAGTTTAAGTAGCTTTATGTATTTTGCAGATTTTAATTCCATGTAGAAATAGCAAAAAATATAACTCCAATTTTTTAATTCTTTAATAAGTTCATCACTTTTTTGCTATTAGAGAACTTATGTGAAGTTGTTACTGTAGCCAGAAAGCTACATTTGTGAAGTTTGGCATAAAAGCCCCAAAGGTTTACTCATCTAATCTAATAAAAGAGAAACATGCAAATTGACCGTGCCTCTGCTACACTCAAGACACACCATAAGCCACGCCCACCAGCCGATCAGGAGCAAATATGCAAATTAACCCAACTAAGATGGCGGCAGCCTTGGAGATGGAGTGAGCAGGAGGCTTGGATTGCCCCCAGCGATGGAGGAAGCCAAGCTTCCTGCCTGCCCTGCCAGCCCTGAGCTCTCCTCAAGGCAACAGAGTTTCAATTATAGAAGATAAATAAATCCCAGATACCTGCTTCCAGCCGGCGTGGCCTCCACTCAAAGAAGGTCTGGGAGCCTAGGTTGCCAGGGGTAACCCAGGCTTCTAGGACCTGGGCTCCACTCAAGGCTACAAAGTTTCAATTATAGAAGATAAATAAATCCCAGATATCTGCTTCCAGCCCGCGGCCCTGGCCAGCCTGAAAACAGCCATCAGCTCCTCACCCAGGCTGGCCAGGCACCCCAGCAGGACCCCCCCCACCCTGAAGGGGCTTTGGCCAGCCTAAAAATAGCCCTCAGCCCCTCACCCAGGCTGGCCAGGCACCCCATCGGGACCCCCACCCTGATCCAGGACACCCTATAGCGCAAACCAGCCAGCCCCCACCTGAGCACCAGGCCTCTATCCTATATAATAAAAGGGTAATATGCATGTTTCCCTAACAGCAGAACAACTGGGAATTACTGGTCACTATGACACACCCTGACCACCAGGGGGCAGATGCTCAATACAGGAGCTGCCCCCTGGTGGTCAGTGCACTCCCACAGGGGGAGCTCTGCTCAGCCACAAGCCAGGCTGACAGTTGTCAGCACAGCGATTGTGGCAGGAGCCTCTCCCGCCTCCTCAACAGTGCTAAGGATGTCCGACTGCAGCTTAGACCTGCTCCCCGCTGGCAAGTGGATATCCCCCAAGGGCTCTCGGACTGCCACAGGGATGTCTGACTGCCAGCTTAGGCCCAGTCCCCCCTGGGAGCAGGCCTAAGCCAGCAGGTGGACATCCCCTGATGGGTCCCAGATTGCGAGAGAGCACAGGCCAGGCTGAGGGACCCCCCCTGGGTGCACAAATTTTTGTGCAACAGGCCTCTAGTTATTAATAAGACAATAAGGGACTTAAAGTTATTATTCATTTAAAAATTGTTTAAAATGAACTTTTCTTAGTAGCTTTGCATTCTTATAACCTAAGCTAACTACATTTCTATTTAACAAACAAATTTTGTATATGACTTTTTTTTGCTTCTTTTTTAATAGAAAGTGATTTTAGTGATGACTTTAGTGATGATTATGTAGAGACTCGGCGAAGGCGGTCAAGGAGGAACCAGAAAAGACAAATTAACTACAAAGAAGATTCAGAGAGTGAAGGTTCCCAGAAAAGTTTACGGCGTGGTAAAGAAATCAGACGAGTTCACAAGCGCAGGCTTTCCAGCTCAGAGAGTGAAGGTGAGGACTAGATCTCCAATTTATGGAAGTTTGGACAAGGCAGAAATAAAATGAACTCTATACCATTTCTAAGAAATTCAAGCCGAAACCGGTTTGGCTCAGTGGATAGA
Organism: Myotis davidii; assembly: GCF_000327345.1. Lineage (NCBI taxonomy): Eukaryota > Metazoa > Chordata > Mammalia > Chiroptera > Vespertilionidae > Myotis > Myotis davidii. The sequence continues at coordinate 262,831 of NW_006296801.1, read as the reverse complement.
GCGTCGGCCTGCGGACTGAGGGGTCCCAGGTTCGATTCCGGTCAAGGGCATGTACCTGGGTTGCGGGCACATCCCCAGTAGGAGATGTGCAGGAGGCAGCTGATCGATGTTTCTCTCTCATCGATGTTTCTAACTCTCCATCTATCTCTCTTCCTCTCTATAAAAAATGAATAAAATATATTTAAAAAAAAAAAAAAAGAAATTCAATATAACCAGTAATATCTTTGAGACAAAATTCATTATTTTATGCCTGGTCACTATTTAAAATTTAAATAAATGCTAGTTGATAAGATACAGGTTTTTTGTTGTTGTTTTTAATCATTGTGAGCATGTTTTTTTTGTTTTTTAAAATATATTCTTATTTCAAAGAAGAAGGGAAAAGGAGAAAGAAAGAAAAACGTCAATGATGAGAGAGAATCATTGATTGGCTGCCTCCTGCCTACTGGGGATTGAGCCCACAACCTGGGCATGTGCCCTTGACTGGAACTCTATTCATTGAGCCAAACCAGCTAGGGCAAGATACAGGTTTTTTAAATAGTTCTATTGATTTTAGAAAGAGAGCATGCGGGGGGGAGGGGGGGGGTTGGAGAGGGAGAGAGGTGTCAATATGAGAGTGAAACATCATTTGGCTGCCTCCTGCACGCCTCCTACCCGGATCAAACTGCAAACCAGTTATATGTCATGAATTCATTGATCAGCTGCCTCCTGCACACCCCCTACTGGGGTTCAAGCCCAAAACCTGTGCATGTGTCCTGACCAGAAACCGAACTGTAAGCTCCTGGTTCATAGGTCAGTGCTCAGCCACTAAGCCACACTGGTTGGGCAAGATACAAATTTTTAAGTTCACCATTGTAATAATTAAATTTTTCATGGAAACTAGATGAATCTCAAAATTGTGATCTAAGCAAGATTTTTTTCTGCTCCCATATTATTTATGGCCCTCATTTTGAAATAACCTCCTTTAACTTGAGTACCTGAATAGCTAGACACTTCCAAACCAAGGTACTTACTGTTTTGTCCATCTTGCCAGGAACCTTCAGTTGGTGCCTTTTATTTCTTAATAGCTATAGCTGTGCCCATACCAGAAGTTCAGGAAAAACTCTAAAATATGAATTTGTGATATCCATTTTTTTAAAAAATCCTCCTCGAGGATCTTCTTATTGATTTGAGGGAGATGGGGAGGGAGGGAGGGAAAAAGGGAGAGAGGGAAAATGAGAGAAACAGACAGACAGACAGACATCGATGTGAGAGAGAAACATCGATTGGTTGCCTTCTGTAAAGCCCTGACTGGGGATGGAACACGAAA
>NW_006296801.1:251905-261429 GCF_000327345.1 Myotis davidii | reverse complement strand
CACACACTGGGATTCAAGCCTGCAACCCGGGCATGTGCCCTTGGCCGGAATTGCACCTGGGACCCTTCAGTCCACAGGCTGATGCTCTATCCACTGAGCAAAACCGGCCGGGACCCGAAACCATTTTTGTACATGGATGACCCCTCAACCAATTGAGCTACCTGTCCAGGGCCTCCATTTAGTGTTTGGAGTTATTCCAGAATTCTTTCCAAGTTTACTTTATTAAATGATTCTAACTCCTTTTCTGCTTTCCTTTTTATATATTTAATTATCTGTTTTGAAGATTGTTTGCTTTCATAGATCCTTATCAATTAAGTGTGAGTGCATGCCAGGAGAGAAAAGGGGGAAATATATTTGAATAGGGGAGGCTAAAGAAGGAAGGAGAACTTCTGGTTGAATGTGTGTTATTTTCCTTGTGTCATTAAAAACAAACATGAATTCATTAATTCAACTCTAAAAAACAAACACTATTCACTATTCTAGGCACTGAGAATAGGAAAATGAACAAAAAAGCCAAAAACCATGGGTAACTTCGTCATCTAACTTTTAGTGGAGGTAGGGGAGAGAAAGATAATATACAAGATAAGTAAGTAGAATATATGGTCTATTAGGTGGAGATAAAAACTGTAGAGCAAAATAAGGGAGAAATTTGGGTTGGAAATTAGTTGGAATTTCAGGTTGGGTACCACATGAATATCTCTCTAAGAAGACAACATTTGAGTAAAGACCTGAAAGAAATGTTGAATGTATGTCATGCAGTTATCTAAGAAGAGTGATTCAGGCATGTGAAACCACAATGTGAAGGTCATAAGGCAAGTTTGTACCTGTCATGTTCAAAGAATAGAAAGGAGGCCAGGTTGGAGGGGAAGAATAGGATAAGGTGAAGCAGGGAGATCAACAGGGACCAGATCACGTTGAGCAATAGTCAGCAAACTCCAGCCTACCTGTTTGTGTAAATAAACATTTTGTAAATCAAGTTATAATGGAACATAGCCATAGCCATTTTTTTTACATACAGTCTGTACTGCTTTCCCACAAAGTTGAATGGTTGTACTAGAGACTGCCCTTTACAAAAATATTTTTCCAACCCCTGAGGAGTATCAGCGCTGTTCAGTTGAACTTTCTGCACTGATGGAAACATTCTGTGTGCTGTTCAAATAGTAGCCACTAGTATTATGTGACTATTGAGCACTTGAAATGTGGCTTGTGTAATGGAGGAACTGAATTTTTAATTTTTATTTAATTCTAATTTAAATGTAAAGTAGCCATATGTCATTACTGGCTACCACATTGAATAGTGTAGTAGGCTATTGTATATAGATTTAGGATTTTATTTGGTATAAGATGAGAAATAATGAGAATTTTGTAGAAGTGAGTGATATGACCTGACATGTTTTTGTTTGATTATGGTAGCTGTGTTATGCATTAATTGAAGGGGACATGGTTAGAATCTAGGACCAGGTGGGAGGCCATTGAAATAGGCCAGGTGAGAGATGATGGTAGGTAAGACTAGGGTAGAAGCGATAAAGGGATGAAAAAGTCAAATTATGGATATATTTTGAAGGTAGACCTAAAGGATTAACTGCTGCATGAGATGGTAGGAAGGAGTGAAGGATAAGTGAGCAATTGGAAGAATAGAGTTGTCAATAACTGAGAAGGTGGAGATCAGAATAGCACAAATTTGAGGTGGGGGTTTAGGAGCTCAGATAACACATTAGGTTTGAGATGTCTGTTTAGAAATCCAAGCATAGGTGTTGAGTAAGCAATTTGACACTTGAGTCTGGAATTTAGGGGGTACCTAAAAACAACTGTGAGCGTTACCAGCATATAGATGTTATGCCAAGCCATGAGACGAGGTGGGATCACATAGAGGTGAGTATAGACAAGGGAAGACATTTAAAGACTAGCAAGGACATTTAATAACATGGGATGAGAGTCAGCACAGTGTTTCAGTTTTCCAGAGTTGGGCAAGATTTTGCCAAAAAAATTTGATTCTGCTCTTTCCTAAAATCATAGGTACACATGAATCCCATTGGGTATTGTTATGGGACTGAGAGGAGAGAATAATCAGGCCAATTATTGAAGGGACATATTTGTGTACAAACAAGTCTGAAAGCAGGACACATCGTGAATGGGGAGGAAAAGGAGAAGTACTCAAATTTGTTTATGGTTAAATGTGCTGTTTATTCTAGAGAGCTATATGTCCAAGAACTCTGAAGATGAGGAGCTAGCTAAAGAATCAAAGCGGTCAGTTCGAAAGCGGGGTCGAAGTGCAGATGAGTATTCAGAAGCAGAAGAGGGAGACAAACCATCCCGAAAACGGCTACACCGGATTGAGACAGACGAGGAGGAGAGTTGTGACAATGTTCATGGAGATGCAGATGAGCCTGCCCGTGATAGCCAGCCCAGGGTCCTGCCCTCAGAACAGGAAAGCACCAAGAAGCCCTATCGGATAGACAGTGATGAGGAAGAGGACTTTGAAAATGTAGGCAAGGTGGGAAGCCCATTGGACTATAGCTTAGTGGACTTACCTTCCACCAATGGACAGAGTCCTGGCAAAGCCATTGAGAATTTGATTGGCAAGCCAGCTGAGAAGCCTCAGACCCCCAAGGACAACAGCACAGCCAGTGCAAGCCTGGCCCCCAATGGGACAAGTGGTGGGCAGGAGGCAGGGGCACCAGAAGAGGACGAAGATGAGCTTTTGAGAGTGACTGACCTTGTTGATTACGTCTGTAACAGTGAACAGTTATAAGACTTTTTTTCCATTTTTGTGCTAATTTATTCCACGGTAGCTCTCACACCAGCGGGCCAGTTATTAAAAGCGGTTTTATTTTTCCTAGAAAACTCCACTACAGAATGACTTTTTAGAAGAAAAATTTCAACAAACCCTGAAGTCTTTCTGTGAAGTGACCAGTTTTGAACTTTGAAGAAAAATAATTGCTGTAAATTCCTTTTGATTTTCTTTTTCCAAGTCCATGGTCCTTGGTAATTTCATTCATGGAAAAAAAAATCTTATAATAACAACAAAGATTTGTATATTTTTGACTTTATATTTCCTGAGCTCTCCTGACTTTGTGAAAAAGGGTGGATAAAGAATGCATTCCGGATCTGCGAGGGCCGAAAACAGAATTAGGGGTGGGAGAAAGCACTTGTGCTTTAGCTTTTTCATATTAAATATATATTATATTTAAACATTCATGGCATAGATGATGATTAACAGACTGTTTAAAAGTTCAAGTCTGTGTTGTTGCAGTTTGAGAATTGTAGATAACATCATACGTAAGTCATTTAGTAGCAGCATTCATGAATCAACTTGTTTACTATTGGAGATAACCACACTTAATAAAGAAGAGTCCAAAAGGGTACCATCCTAAAAAAAAAAACCCTCTAAGTTTGGTATAGCAGAGTTTCTTGTTTTAAAAAAATCATCTGAAAAGTATTTGTACAGTAAAATGTAAAATGAAGCTTTGACAACCAGATTGTGCTACCAACAAATTTAAAACAGCTTTATGCAGTGATGATGAGGTGGCCTCTAATGTACTATCATGGAAAGTTATTAGTGAAATGAGTGTAGTCTTTTAAGGCCCAGTGGACTGTAAACTTTGCAGATAGTGTAACTCTTTTGTTCTGGCCACCTATTTAAATATATAAAATATCATTTTGAAACAAATACATCTATACATAACATACAGGAAGAGATGCTAAGCTGATAGTGGTATTTTAGCACATTTGAAGAAGGGGAAAGGATTTTCAGGTGAATTTTTAACTGGTTTATTCTTGCCCTTAGTATCTACTTCAAATTGAAGTCTACAAACAAAGCAGTTCCTTTGGGAGATTTTTAGTTTGAGTTTTAGCGTGTGTGTGTGTGTGTGTGTGCGTGCGTGTGTGTGTGTGTGTGTGTGTGTGTGTTGTACTTTCTTATCTGCCTGGATATATTAGCAGGGTTTGAATGTAGTTTTTGCCTTTGGCTATTAGACTTCTATTAAAATTCATTAATAGTCACATGACCAACATAGAGTTGATTGAGAACACCAATGTACTTAATAGGCATGACATCCATTTCAAACGTCTCAACACTTAAAAAAAAAAGTTAAGCCCTTTGTTTCAAGAAAAGGGGTTTGTATCTAACATGTAATTGACACTAAAATATGAGCTTTGTCTTAGTTTGTGGTACAGCTGTAAAATTTCAGGCAGAGCCATAAATAACATTGTACAAAGTGTAGCACTTGTGATTAAACCTTGCCTGTCAAATTCTGAAACCTTCAGCCATTACTTCTGTGAATACTCTTGCCCTGGGATTTGGGTTTTTCTGTTCCAGTGTTGTGTCTGTTGCCGGCAATGGACACACCATATCTGCTGCTGGCCCAAGAACTTCATTAATTTTCCTTTCCAAATTAAGCATATGTGCTAGTCAGTGTATAGTAAAGCACTTCTCTTTTTTATTATTAAAAAGCTGGCATTAGATTTGCATTATAAATACCTCTCTAGAAACTTTATACTCCTTCTTTTCCCTCCTCAACAGGTGTTGCCCTTAAATCTTATCTTTTTGACCTTGAAAGTTTATAGCTGTTGTTTTCCAGTTATTGGTTCTTTTATTTGTTTTGTTTCGCTTTAGTTCTGTAGTACCTGCCCATTAATATTTTTGCGTTGATTCTAGCAATGTATATGTATCTGTATAAAAAATAAAATAATGAAAGCAGCCCAAAAATAGGGTGCACACATAGCATGTGGTTCCAAGTAAGTTGTGATTTTTATTTTGAGACAATGTTCCACTGGAAGGGAGGGAATGGCTCACATTCACAGACAATAGAGCCGAGGCTCCTATATGTAAGGAGCCACATTCATTAACAAGCCTCCTTTCTAGTTAGGTTCCGGTTCTTTTATTTGGAAGTCTTAAGAATGTTAGCCTTTTTAAACAGTCAGGCCATAGAAGGATTCCCACTAGTGCAAGGTAAGTGGTTAGAATGTTCCAGTGGCCTATCCTGTTCCCAGTCTCCCTCTACTATTTTACTGGTAGTCCTGCAAGCTGGTCAAGCCACTATGTGTGGAAACTCCCATGTGCCCTGTTTCTACCTCTGGACACACCAGCTCCTGCTTCCACCTATTCTGTTCAATTAAGCAAGTGATAAGTATTAAATGGGTAGATTATTTCTTTTACAGGACGCCTAATGTGAAATAAGGAGTTCTTTGTACTCTTGTGTTACAGAGAGCAAAAGGTAATTTTTTATCATTGTGAAGACTGAGTATTCATTCAGCAAATGACCCATTGATATGGGACATTATGATACCACTTTTGCTGCCCATTGTTTACCAAACTTGAATTGTTTGTGAAGTTGATAGTGTATTCCTTCTAACCTTACATTCTGATTAAACTAATTAACTTGCATTTACAAAGAATGTAATCCAAGCAGCTGATACTTATAAATTCTTATGCAGAGAGATTCATTATAAGTGATTAAATGTTGAACAGTTAAAAAATAACTCTGCTAATTGGTGTTTAGATTCAGTCCCTGAAAGAGTCTGTTCACTGAAATATTAACTCTGAACACACTTTGAGGAAGTTTTTAAAAATTAGGAAATAGCAAACATTTTATATCCCAAGACATAATTCAGTCATTAGGAACTGGACAGTGCATAGGAAAGCAGCAATTCATCTAGGGTATAGAACATCTTGAGTCCTTGTTATTGGAGTACTAACCATGGGTTTAGGTTCACAATAGACTCATTTAATACTTTAATCCCCCTTTTTTGAAATACAATTTGGATTCCTGATATAAAACTCCATCGTGTAAAGCAAATGTATTAACGGGAGATGTAGTTTAGTACTCAGGCTATGTAGTTTGCAGTTTCTGTAAAGGTTTGAAAATGAGCCAAATTGTCATAAAGTAGAGGCTTTTAATTATGTGAAAAAATTCAGACTGAAAATATACCTTTTGGTTTTATAGATTTGTGCTGATGAAATAGTGTTCTGTGTAAAACGTTTTCCACTGTTGGGACATTACTAGAGAATGATGGCAGGGATACTTTCTAGAATACACCTGATATATTGAGGTTGGGTTTCCTGGACACATCTTTTTCCATTTGGTTAAGATGGCAAATTCAGAGAGTAAAGAGCTTCATTTAGAATCAATTCACGTCTACTGATAATCTTTTAATAAGTTTGACCTGCCAAAGAACCAAGGACTTCAAATGATGAGGAAGCTGTTGCAAAAAGATTTTTAAACTAATTTTAAAAGGATATAAACTCCAGTTTTCATTTTCTAGTTGATAGGACCCATCCCATAATATGTGTTTTGAGCAAAGTACATATAGTAAAGAAAATATAGAAGTTTACTTGTTATTTAGAGGTAAAATGGGAAAATGTTAGCTATTTTTAAGTGGGGCTGATGGGATTTCCTTTGTCATAAGGAATGCTTTTTTAGCTTATGTTTGTGGGGCTGAGAATTGTTCACCATTCGCTAGTTTGTACTACCATACAACTGAAAGGAACCTAATGAATCTTCAAGTTTCACACTCAGAAAACGTTGTGAACTCTGCCTTTCCCCAACACGATGGAACAGGCCATAATTCATGGCATTTCCTCACAGCTGTAGGTCTTTTTTTTTTATGGAATGAATATATATATATATAAATATATATATATAAACATGTATACATACTTTAGATATTAGGATAAAAATGAATCCTATGAAATCATTGACACAAATCAGATAAACAATTATAACTGATATGAAATTATGAACATTTAATTACAGAAAGTCTAGAGCAGCGGTTCTCAACCTGTGGGTCGTGATCCCTTTGGGGGTCAAACGACCCTTTCACATCACCTAAGACCATCGGAAAACACATATATAATTACATATTGTTTTTGTGATTAATCATTATGCTTTAATTATGTTCAATTTGTAACAATGAAATTGGGGGTCACCACAACATGAGGAACTGTATTAAAGGGTTGTGGCATTAGGAAGGTTGAGAACCACTGGTCTAGAGGAAAGTTGTGAAGGTCCTTTTCTTGGTTTGACATTCTAAAAATATATTCCTGGTTCTCCCAAGAAGTGAGAATGCCAAAACTGCAGATCTGTTGTAATCTACCTGGTCCTCTGCTTAATATCTGTTATTAAACTTAGAACAAAATCCATTCCTATTTCATCCACCATTCCCAGTGTGTAGCTATAAACTACCTTGGAAGTGGCAAGCTAACTGCTGGTTTTCTTCATTGTTTTTATGCCAATCCTGAACGCGACGCCTTTTGCTATCAGTGTATTTAAACCGGGTTATTGTGTTATGTGTACACTTAGTTTGTTTTCAAAATATTTCACTCCAACGTAAATGATCATCTGACAGTTTTTGAGTGCCAAGAATTGCTAAGGAACTGTGTAACATGTGTTAAAGAGAGGGTTATTGCCCAGCAAGTGAGCAGTCGTTAAAAGCCAAAATGTAGTATGCTTGGTATATAAATACTTTAGATTGAACATGTAACACTTTTTATTCATATCAATTCTCTCAGAAATTTATTAGGATTTCATGAGTGGCTTTTTCTCCTCATTTTGGTCATGTAAGCTCAGTTTGTTTTTGTTTGTTTGTGTGCATTTTATATTTATACCATCTTGCTCTGGGAAATGCTGCAAACCCAGTTCTGGCACATTTAGTGATTTCAGTTAGTGAAGATGCTGTTTTTATTTTAATTACTTTAAGATGTCTATCCTATGCATAAGTTATATTAGAGGGCATAACAAATTATTAGATGTGTAGAGATGTTTTAATTAAGCTCTTTAGACATTTTGAATAAGAAAAAACATTTTTAAATGAACTACATTTGTGGTTTTTTTGCCAAACCGGTACAAGCTAGAAAATGCACTAAGGACTGAGTGACCCGCCTTGTTCATTTTGCCACTGGATAATGTAAGTTAAGAATGGAATTGTTAACCCTAACTATATGTTTTCTTAACTTTCATCAGCTTCTAAAGAAATCTAATTTAAGTGTTTGGGGTTTTGTTGGGCCTGTATTTATTGAGTTCTGGTCATAGACCAGGAGCCACATGTCATGCTTATGGATAGCCAGACACAGTCATGGGGAAACGTAATGGCTCAAGACCTTCTGAATCGTTTAACTTATTTTGTATGTTGCAAAAAAGAACAAAGTTTATTTTGCTTGAGAGTCACATTTTTATAACTGTACAGCTTTTAAGGGATGAGAAGTGGGAAAATACCCTAAAATAGGATGTAGATTTTTACAACTGTGTTTATGCTAGAACATCTACAGGTGCATTATGTAATTAAACCTAAAATTGTTTAAAAAGAATGTGTGCCATGGTCTTCTTCATTCTCCTGCCCTTTAGCAGAGTTGGTGCATATCAATACTGCCATGTGGACAAGCTTTGAAATTGGGCAAATAATCCTTGTCTCCAAAGTTTTAAGTTCATTGCATGAAAATTATACACACGCATAGACACAAATAAACACGCAGATCTAGTTTATGTCAATGTAAATGGACTTTTCTACTTTGAAACAGCTATAATGGCCCAAATTTTGTCAGTAAAGAGCATATTCTTAGAGTGTGATTTTTGTGATGCCTAACTAGGATATTGATAATGTTGGTCTGATGTTTTGTTCTTATCAAAGTAGCTTTTTCATAACAGTATCTGAATTGTAGCTCAACCAAACCTGCCAGGAGGTTTTGTATACAACTTGAAAGGGAGTGTCCTGTGCTGGGTTTGAGGGCAAGTGCGGGCAGAGTTTGGTTTCTTTTCAATCTGTAAAAGAAGGAAAAACTAGAATTGATCAATTTGGTTCTTGTTATTCAGTAGACTTAATTCTACAGGAACACTTGCTGGAGAATGGCAGGAAAGAGTATTAGCTTCGAATTCCAATTCCCTTATTTGATAAAAAGTATTTTGTTGTCTTGTAGAGCTGCCAATTCTAGCAGTCTCAATGGCACATTTTACCATAGTTTTATTAAGACTCTTTTGTTTAAATGCCAGTACTTTTGCCATCTGATGATTTTATCATTCTAATTTCTCACCTTTGTAGCACAAGTGTATTCTTGGAAAGCATTAAATTCATCTCCGTGTGTCATAATGTCTACCCAAGCTAACTTTATTGTCAGCTAATGTGGGACGTCAGTTTCTTGGCTATCCTTTCTGATCAGAGGTGAAGCCTGGGAATCGAATTTCCAGGTGAAGAATACAAATTCCAGATAAGAATTTGTAAATGGTATATGTAAGATTTTCATTTTGATTTTAAAGTAAGAGCTGGAATTCAGGGGTGTTTGCTCAGAAGGCCTCTTGGATTTTCAGACATGCTTATATGAAATGCTTTATTTTCCTATGCATAAGACAAATTATTCCTGGAACAGGTTCTCAGATGCTTTATTTTGTTTTTATGAGATGAGAGCTAAAGCAGAAGCTCCAAAATTAACAAACTGTTGAGGTAATCAGGAACGTGCTATTAGTCAAATAGAGGAAACTGGAGTGCTCTCTACCACATATATCATACTGCATGTGTGTGGGGGGGAGGGAAAA
>NW_006296801.1:241755-251870 GCF_000327345.1 Myotis davidii | reverse complement strand
AGGTCTGAAAACTGGAAATGTGATCCCAATAATGCACAAAGTAAATTTGTGCATAGGAAATGTGGGAATTCCTGGTAGCTTAAAGCTTCGGGGGCTAACTGCAGTGTATAAACACGTAGTGTGTTAGAATTGCAGTGCATAGTTGTTTCAATATAATCCTTGTAAGTAACAACCAAAATATGTTGTGGCTGGTGCCAATATTTTTGTTAATGAAATGTTCAATGTCTCACTACAGTCTGATCAGAACTCTTGGTGTTATAAGGTAGGCCTAAAGCTATTTTACAGCTATTGGCTGAATTGTGTAACTTTTTCTTTCAAAATGTTTTATTATACTTCTGTCATTTCTTTCTCTTAATATATGTCAATTGTCATAATAAAATATTTAAATAATTGGATGTATTTAGCATGATGTGTTTGCAAATTTAGTTTATTTTAAACTTTGTGCCACATGGAAAACAGAATTTTCAAGAATAGTTAATGAAGGTTGAAGATTTTTACCACCCCAGAAATAGATGAATTGATTTCACTATCTAGAAAGTAAATTTGCAAGTGCATCAATTTTCTCAAAATAATTTTAAAGCTATTTGCCAAGTAGGTGAATTCTTTAGAAAGCTATTCTTGATTTCTATCTTTAGCTTCTGGAGAACTGACACATTAAAGAGGCCTTGGACTTGTTCTGTGTTGCCTTGTGAGAGCACAGAACTAGATCAGAGGGCAGAAGCCTTAAAGCAAAAAAAAAGCTTTCAGTTTTTTCTATAGAAAAACTTTTTTACAGTTTTCTAATAACTTGGGAGTGAATTCTCACCAGTAGGGGATGTTTAGGTTTAGGCTGAAATGGCACTTGGCAGGAGAATAATAGCTCTACACATTCAGAAGAGGTTAGACCAGATGACTTTAAGAGGCCCTACCAAACTGAGTATGATTCTCATCTATAAACGTTGATCTGATAGACTTTTCCTTACTCTTGGAATACAGTAAGATTCACAGAAAAATCATTTTTTACTAACAAACTAGTGGAGTCTATCTCTATGTGCAATTCTGATTTAAAATATTAACCAGAAAAACTATTAACCAGCCCTAATCAGCGTGGCTCAGTTGGTTGAGTGTTATCCCATGCACCAAGAGGTCACCAGTCCCACTCCTGGTCAGGGCATGTGCCTGGGCTGTGGGCTCGGTCCCCAGGAGGGTGCATGCAAGAGGCAGCCAATTGATGTTTCTCTCATCAGTTTCTCAAATCAATAAAAAAAATTAATATATATACATACTAGAGGCCCAGTGCATGAAATTCATGCAGCGTTAGGGTCCCTAGCTGCTGCCAGCCAGGGCCTTCCTTCCCCCAGCTGCCTGCCGTGGCCGCGGAAGGAGTGGGGCCGGCCAGGGGGAGGGGCCATGGCAGTTGGCCAGCCCTGCCCCCTGGATGAACCCCTGGTTGAGGGGACAATTTGCATATTAGGCTTTTATTATATAGGAACACTAGAGGCCCAGTGCATGGATCCATGTACTGATGGGGTTCCTTGGCCTGGCCTGCACCCTCTTGCAATCCGGGACCCCTTGGGGGATATCAGACTGCCAGTTTCAGCCTGGTCCCCACAGGCGAGGCCGAAGGACCCCACCCATGCATGAATCTGTGCACTGGGCCTCTAGTATGTATTTAAGATATTTGGTTAATCTCTTGCCCACCCTCCTCCTCTCCTCTGTTCCATGTTTCCATGCCTGTGCATTGAGCGTCTGCCCCCTGATGGTCAGTTCACATCATAGCTACCGGCTGAAAGGTGGAATGGTCACTTAGGCTTTTTTATATAAGATATTAACCAGGTAGGAAAATATCTTTTTAAAAAAACAAGGTTAGGAAATTCTTGAATCAGAGTTTATCTTAATGGAATGAAAGCTGATTTATGTTGGCAAGAAATGAGCAGCTTCAGATTCAGACTGATCCAGAAGGCAGGGCTGGAATTTTACTGAGATGCTATAAGGAGAATCAGGACAGTGCCAAGGAGGCAAGGTTAAGAGGTAAGGACCCACAACCAGGAACTGTATACGAGAGGGGGAGAGAAGACTAGGAAACAGTGTTTAGGACAGGGGTGGGCAAACTTTTTGACTCGAGGGCCACAATGGGTTCTTAAACTGGACCAGAGGGCCGGAACAAAAGCATGGATGGAGTGTTTGTGTGAACTAATATAAATTCAAAGTAAACATCATTACATAAAAGGGTACGGTCTTTTTTTTTTTTTTTAGTTTTATTCATTTCAGCCCGCGGGCCGTAGTTTGCCCACGGCTGGTTTAGGATGATTGACCTCTCTGTGACAGCCACTTTCAATAATCTGGATGTGCTCATGCAATGGTTTCCAAAACAAAAATACTAGAAAATTTTATTTAAAAGCCTTTCTTCTTGATTTTTAAAATTGAGATATAATTCACATGCCATAGAATTCACCATTTTAAAGAGTACAATGGTTTTCAGTATTTCACTAGGTTGTCATCATCCCCAAAAGAAACCCCATATTACTAGCACTCACCATTGTCTGTAAGGACTTGCCTATTCTGGACATTTCATATATAGAGAGGATCATATAATATGTGGCCCTTTGTGTCTGACTTCTTTAATTTAACATGTTTTCATTATTTCATCCATGTTTTAACATGAATCTGTACATCATTCCTTCTCATGGATAAATCATGTTCTACTAAATGGATATACCACATCTTGTTTATCCATTCGTCAATTGGTGGATATTTGAATTGTTCCAACTCTTGGGCTGTTATGAATAATAAACATTTGTATTCAAGTTTTTGTGTGGGCATATGTTTTCAATTCTCTTACGTTTATACCTAGAAATAGAATTGCTAGATCGTATGGTAACTCTATGTTTCAAGAAATTGCTGAACTGTTTTACACAGCATCTGAATCTTGTTACATTTCCATAGCAATACATGAAAGTTCCAATTTCTCCACACCAGTAACACTATTATCAGTCTTTTTTATTACAGCCATGCTAGTGGATATGAAGTGGTTTTGTAGCTTTGTAGTAAGTTTTGAAATCAGGAAGTGGGTTCTCCAATTTGGCTCTTTTTTTTTTACTAGAGGCCCAGTGCATGAAATGTGTGCAATGGGGAGGTGGGGGGTGTCCCTTAGCCCGGCCTGCACCCCCTCACAGTCCAGGAGCCCTCACTCCTTACCGCCCACCTGCTCGCTGCTCCTTACCACTCGGCTTACTGCTCCTTAGTGCTACCACGGAGGCGGGAGAGGCTCCTGCCACTGCCACTGCGCTTGCCAGCTGTGAGCCCAGCTTCTGGCTGAGTGGCACGGCACTTCTCCTGTGGAATGCACTGATCACCACGGGGCAGCTCCTATGTTGAGCGTCTGCCCCCTGGTGGTCAGTGCCCATTATAGCGACTGGTTGTTCCACTGTTTGGTCAATTTGCATATTAGGCTTTTATTATATAGGATTTTATTCATTTAAGAAAGGAAGAGGGAAAGATGGAACTATCAATGACAAGAGAGAATCATTGATTGACTGCCTCCTATATGCCCCCTACTGGGGATTGAGCCCATAACGTAGGCATGTGCCCTGACCAGTAATCAAATTGTGACCTCCTGGTTCATAACTCAATACTCAACCATTGAGTCACACCAGCCCAGCCAACTTGGCTCTTAAAAAAAATTATTTTGACTATTCTGGGTACCTTGAATTTTCAAATGAATTTTAGGTTCAGTTTGTCAATTTCTGTGAAAAAGGCAATTGGAATTTTGATAGCTATTATATTTAATATGTAGATCTGAATCCGGACAAACAATAGGTCCAGGCTGCCTGTCACTACTTGAGCCAGTTCAGGGGAGACAGGGTTGAATCATATATGAGCATTTATTCCAATAATGCTAGCATTATGGGTAAGCAGGTCATCCACAAAAATCTACTCTGCACCTCCTCCCCCACCCCCCACCCCATAAGCCAGCTGCTTATATTGGGTAGGACAAAGATTACATGGGGAAGTAGGAATTACAGGCTGGGGAAATAGGCAATGCAAGCTGGGGCAGGACTCCATTGTTTGGGCAACAAAGTTGTTAATCTTTCCATAATAATAGGCAATTCTTAATTAAGAATGGACCACATTTCAAGGTGAACTCCCAGGTCACAGGGATGTACAACTCCCAGCCAGGTTAGAATATCCTTTCTTTAATCAGAACAAGATAATCACGGTTAACAAAGCAGGATTAATATTTCCTATAACTACAGCTAGTCCCCAATATTCCATTTTTGCCCCTAACAGATCATTTGGGGGAATATTGGATTCTTAACAATAGTAAGTCTCCCAATCAATGAACATGAGCTGTCTTTCCTTTTATTTTAGCCATTCTTTAATTTTTGCAAGAATGTTATGTGGTTTTTCCTTTGGTAAATATATTCTTATGTAGTTTATTTATTTTGATGGCATTAAAATGGAATTATTTTCTTTTTAAGAATACATTTTTAATTGATTTCAGAGAGGGAGAGAGAGAAACATCAATGAGAGAGAATCATTGATCAACTGCCTCCTGCACGCCCCCTACTGAGGATCAAGTCCACAACCTGGGCATATGCCCTTGATTGGCATCAAACCCAGGACCTTCAGTCTATAGGCCGACACTCTATCCACTGAGCCAAACCGGATAGGGCTGGAATTTTTTTCTTGATTTCATTTTTAGGTTGTTAGCTGTTTCACTAAATGGCCAACTATATATAGATGTCCCATGGGAACCTTCAAACTAGTCATTGATATTCAATTGGTGAGTTACTTTCAAAGCGTACGCCTCCCCCTGAATTCTCCATCTTGGAGAAGTGAGTCAGAATCCACTCAACAACTTAGGCTGGAAATTAAGGAATAATCGTTGACGTCTCTCTTCATCCATCCCCATCTTCACCTTCACCACCACTTCCCCTGAATCTGTCTCCAGCTCCTGAGGATTTTACCTTTGGATAGCTCTAGAATCTGTCCCTGTTTATTTTATTTTATTGATTTTTTTACAGAGAAAAAGGGAGAGGGATAGTTAGAAACATCGATGAGTGAGAAACATCGATCAGCTGCCTCCTGCACACCCCCCACTGGGGATGTGCCCGCAACCAAGGTACATGCCCTTGAGCAGAATCGAACCCGGGACCCTTTGGTCCGCAGGCCGATGCTCTATCCACTGAGCCAAACCGGTCAGGGCTGTCCCTGTTTTACTGCCAGTCTCTCACCTGTATAATATGGCAACAACACTGCAACACTCTCCCTGCTCTGAGTGCCCCTCCTCCAGTCTCACTCCCAACAAAATAACCCCAATTAAAAAATCTAAAATTCCTTTAACTCTTCAAAGGATAGAGATAAAACTGCAGACCTCCCATCCTCCAGCCACAATAGTCCAACAGCATCGGAATAAACACACTGATTTTATAGATAAAAAAAAGTGATGCCTAGAGAGACTGACTTGAATTCCACTAGGTCTTTCATGGCTAAGCTCTTGTTTTTTTAATTTCTCCTTATTGACAGAGAGAGGGGTGGCATTGATTTGTTATTCCACTTAGTTATGCATTCATTGGTTGATTCTTGCACGTCCCCTGACCTGGGATGGAACCTGCAACCGTGAGGCTCTAATCAGCCGAGCTAACCGGCCATGGCTTAAACTCCTGCTCTTGAATCCAATGCCCTGGGCCTCTCCTCTGTAAAACGGCAGCAATAACGTTCTCATATGGTTGTCATAAAGAGGAAGTGAGGAAACAACACAGGTACCGAGCCGAGAACAATACCTGGTGCATAACACTTGGTTACCTTTCGCTACTATTAGGACCACTTAAGGTTTTCATGGCTCTTTTTACTTTGCTCTTCGGTGCCCAGAAGGAGTAAAGCAGTTCAACATCTGGTGGATTCTTTCCCTTCGACACCCCATTTCCTTACAGACGTATCCAGCTCTTCGCCCAGAGCAGATTGCCTCTTCGGGTTCATTTGCCTCCTTGAGACACGGAGATAGCAGGGCGGCGTCAGGACCCTGACCGTCGCCTGCAGCCGGAGGAGGAGAAGTGAACTCGCCGGAAGCAGTGCGTTCAGGTGAGAAGAGCCTGGAATCCAGTTAGGAGACCTCTGACCTCCGGTTCAGTGTGGTCTCTACTTCCTGTGCAACCTCAAGCAAGGGAATCTATGTCTCAGGCCTCCGTTTTGTAATTGTGTTTCCTCTCTCACAGGGGTGCTGTGCCGACCCTGAAGTAGGATGCTGGGGAGAATGCTCTGTAATTCCCAGCCTGGCGCCTTAGAAATGGAGACGAGGAGGGGGACCCACGTGACAAACCCGGCCGGGCCTTCCCAGGCTTCCGAGCGCTGGCTAGAGCGTCTCGTCTCTATGGTGGATGGCGTTCAGGTCCGGGCCCCACGAAATTACTCTTCCGGGGCAATTGCCATCGCTTCCGGAGCGGGACGCGGTGAGTTGGGTCTCGCTGCGCTTCAGCTCCCTTTCGGTCTGCATCTTGGCCCTCACTACCGCCATGAGCTTCCTCAAGAGTTTCCCGCCACCCGGGTCGGCTGAGGGGCTCCGGCAGCAGCAGCCCGATACCGAGGCGGTGCTGAACGGGAAGGGCCTGGGCACCGGCACTCTTTACATCGCTGAGAGGTAGGCACCCTGGTCCCGGGGGCTGCCCCTGCGCGCCACCTGGTGCGGAGGAGCGGGGCGAGGCGGCCACCTCGGGGGCTGCTGGGAGCGGGGCG
The DNA here is from genome assembly GCF_000327345.1 of Myotis davidii. Taxonomy (NCBI): domain Eukaryota; kingdom Metazoa; phylum Chordata; class Mammalia; order Chiroptera; family Vespertilionidae; genus Myotis; species Myotis davidii. The sequence goes on along the minus strand of NW_006296801.1, from coordinate 245,156 downwards.
GGCTCCGTGTGGCCGCGGCGACGCCTCTGCTGGGAGACGCGGCTTGATGGTTGTCGTACCGTCTCCTCCGGAGCTTCCCTTTCTCTCTCCTTCATACGGAGTTCTCATGGATGATGCCGTTCATCCTCCTGTTGACCGGAGGATTGGTGCGTGCGTTGCCCTTGACTCAAGATGTCGTTTTTAAGCTTTTGAGTTTTCAGAGCCTGAGTTAGGGTCGTCGATGTGCCTGCCCGTCTTTCCCGACGAACGGATGCGGGAGATGTTGCCCTGGGCAGGTCATGCAGGGTTAGAGATGGTTGTGGAACACTTTGCAAGTTTGGTGAAGGACCTGATTCTTCTTCTGTAGGTGTGGGGTTGGGAGAGGGGCACCCGCCACCCCACGCAGGCTGGGTCGCATCCAGGGGTCCTGACCCCTCCCACCCCGGCCCTGGCCCGCCTTTCCCTTGCTGGAGGGAAAAGCCCTTTTGTTTGGCATCCGGAGGCACTTTGTGTTTTCACCGCCGGCAGGTTCCGAACACTGCGGCTGTAGAACGAAGGCCCCTGTTTGCCTTGACGTGCGCTTCCATTCGTCGTCAAGCCCACAATGAAACCTCGAGTCCTTACTGCGGTTCAGAGCTTTCGAACATTCTCTTCTACTGCCTCACTTTGGCCAGAGAAAATCCTCTGCTTTTAAGAGCTCCGTGATGACAATAGACAAACACACATAAATAGGAGAATCTCCATTGTCAACTGATTAGAAACTTTAATGACACCCACGAACTCCTTTTTTTTTTTTTTTTAACCAGATAACTGTGTAGTCACAGTCTTAACACCCAGGAATGAAAGTCAGGGAGGCCAAAATTCTGCCGACCCCAGAGGGCACAAAAAATGTAAAAAAAAACCCAAAACCCTTTGTTTAGAGAGAAATCCAGGCATTGAACAATGTGGCTTTTGGCCAGTCAGTCACTGAGATAGGAAATATGGATGAGAGGAAAAGCAAGTTTGGACTGAGCGGCAGGTAATGGGTTTGCTTTGAACTGTGGGGATCAGTTAGACACAAAAATGTGTGTAGGTATCTTCAGAGTGGTATCACAGAGAGAGATTTGGAAATCATTAGTATAAGTGTTAGCATATACTCTTGGGAATAGATTAGATACCCCAGAGAGAACAGGGCCAAGGATAGGACCTTGGGGACACATCTGCATTAGGAGAGGACGGTCAATAAAACCTGAAAAGCACTTGTTGGGTGTTGGCAAGGAGACCTTCAGTGATCTTGAGAGAGCAGTTCCTTTTAAGTGGTAGAAAGTGGAGCACAGATGTATTCCCATTCCCTACATAGTTCTTTTTCATTTCTGTACATTGGCTTTTTCTATAACATAACCCTTTTTTGGGGGAAGGCTCTATACATGCTTTTTCATTTTGAAAAATTTTAAACCTAAAGACTTACATTGTTAATGTCCATAGACAAACCCTTCACAAAGATTTTTCCGTTGTTAACATTTTGCCATGTGTATCTCTCCTTTTTTTTTTTTTGAACTATTTGAGACTTGCAGACATGTTGTTACTTGACCTGTAAATACTTTAGTGTTTTTTCCCAAGAACAAGGACATTCTCCTGTATAACCACAATACAGTTATCACATTCAGGAGGTACAAGCCCTTCGAAATTCTTAACTGTTTAAAAAAAATTTATTTCAACTTTTTATTAACAAATTTTTGACTTTCTTTTGTAAATATATTTTTTTATTGATTTCAGAGAGGAAGGGAGAGGGAGAAAGAGATAGAAACATCAATGATGAGAGAGAATCATTGACCAGCTGCCTCCTGCATGGCCCTACTGGGGATCGAGCTTGCAACCCAGCCATGTGTCCTTGACCAGAATTGAACCTGGGACCTTTCAGTCCGAAGGTCGACATTTTATCCACTGAACCAAACCAGCTAGGGCATTTACTTTTCTTTAAGAAAATAGTTTTATTCCCTGGCCAGTGTGACTCAGTTGAGTGTCATCCCATGCACCAAAAGGTTGCAGGTTCAAGTCCTGGTCAGAGTACATGCCTGGCCAGGTAGGGAGTGTGCAGGAGGCAGCCTATTGATGTTTCTATCTCTCCCTTCCTCTCTAAAATCAATAAAAACATTTAAAAAAAATTACTATTAGAAGAAAATATTTTTGTAAAAAAAATATATATACATACACACACACACACACACACACACACACACACAAAGAATGTAAGTTAAATATCTATGGTTTAAAGAATTATAATTAAACTAACATATGTATCTACTGCCCAGGCTAAGAATACAGCATCACCAGTACCTTGGATACCTCTGTTCACCCCTCTTTACTCATTGTTAGTCTCTTTTCCCATTTTGTTCTTTTCTGCATGGCATTTCCAAGTCTTGATAGAATCAAGCTCTCAACAAACTGGGAAGGCTTCCTAGAGGAAGTGACAAATGAGCATTAGCAGTTATCTAGAGGAATGAGATGGGGAAAGGGGGAAATGTTCTAATTTGAAGAAGCAGGATGCTGAGAGGTAAGGGTGAGAAACTATTGTGCCAGGATCTATCTATATGTATATGTATGTGTATTTTATATCTATATACTAGAGGCCCGATGCATGAAATTCGTGCAAGGGGCTTGGTCCTTACAGCCCCGGCTTCATCTGGAAGGTTGTCCAGCTGTCCAGTCTAATTAGTATATTACATTTTTATTGTCCTATATAATAAAAGCGTAATATGCTGAGTGTCCAGTCATCTGGTCATCCATTCAGCAAATCAAAATGTAATATGCTAAGGCCGCTCAACCACTCTCTATGATGTGCACTGACCACCGAGGGAGACAGTCAACCGGTAGACCAGTCACTATGACATGCACTGACCACCAGGGGGCAGATGCTCCGACCAGTAGGTTAGCTTGCTGTTGGTGTCTGGCTGATTGGGACTGAGTGAGATGGACCAGACACGCCCTGGAGCCCTCCTGTGGTCCCTCCCCAGCTGGCCAATCTCTCATGTCCCTCCCTGGCCCTGATCGTGCACCAGTGAGGCCCCTTGGTTGGCCTGGCCTGCTCCCTCTCGCAATCCTCAGGGGATGTTGAAGAGCCAGTTTTAACCCGATCCCGCAGGCTAGGGTGAGGGTCCTCACTAGTGCATGAATTCATGCAGTGGGCCTCTAGTTATAGATATAAAAGGCTAGGTGACCAACCTGCTGGTACATATGACATCATTGGCAATTTAAAAGTAAGCAGTGACTCGCGCATGCGCGATACATATAAAGCTCTCATTGGTGCCAATCGCACGCATGTTTCAATTTAGAAATTCGTGCACTGGCGGGTGGGGGTTCCCTCAGCCCAGCCTGCCCCTCTCACAGTCCAGGAGCCCTCAGTGGATGTCCTACTGATGGCCACAGTCTGGCAGCAGAGGCCC
>NW_006296801.1:214675-240855 GCF_000327345.1 Myotis davidii | reverse complement strand
GTCCGCAAGCCGACGCTCCATCCAATGAGCCAAACCGGTTTCGGCTTGACGTAATTTTTTACAGTAATGTAATTACTGCATGAATTTTTCTTCTAATTTCCGTTCTATGTGCATGAATCTGTGCACTGGGTCGCTAGTATTGTTTTAACAAAGTATATACTTAAGATCACAATATAATATATTTAAAAAAGCATTTACACACACACATACATATGAATACATACAGTACACACAATTGAGCAGCTCTTTATTTGAGGAATGAGGGAGAAAGAGTGGGAAAATAATAAAGCATGTTTGTGAGCTTGGCTTATAGTCCAAAGGGTTTGGGAGAACTGCTTTAGGAGGCAAAGAGGGTAGGGTATGATTTGGTTTTAGGTAAATATAGTTTCTCAGATATATATTGAGAGATTTAGAATCCTCAGGTTTATTTTCAAAGCTTAGTTTTCATAGGAAGTTGACATTTTAGTCAAATAAGAAAGGGAATAGAGCAGTGGTTCTCAACCTGTGGGTCGCGACCCCTTTGGCGGTCAAACGACCCTTTCACGGGGGTCATGTAAGACCATCCTGCATATCAGATATTTACATTATGATTCATAATAGTAGCAAAATTACAGTTGTGAAGTAGCAACAAAAATAATTTTATGGTTGGGTCACATGAGTAACTGTATTTAAAGGGCCAGAAGGTTGAAAACCACTGGAATAGTGGCTTGAATTATTCAAAGTAGATCATTTGAAACAGGTAAAAGAAAATAGGTAATTAAATTAAAAAGGTAATTTTGCCCTGGCTGGGTGGCTCAGTTGGTTGGTGTCATCCCATATACCGAAAGTTTGCAGATTCATTTTTCAGTTAGGGCACATACCTAGGTTGTGGGTTTGATTCCCGATTAGGGCCCCTCCCCCCCTCAAATCAATAAGCATATTCTTGGGCGAGAATTTAAAAGAATTAAAAGGTAATTTAAACTTAGAAGTAATGTGTTTTATGTCTTAATCCAAAATTATTGTAAAACCAAATAAACCAACTCAAATTCAAGACCTTTCTTACCTTCCTGTCCTGTTTTTCACCCCATGCCAGGAATAAAGGACACTGATCATATTGTGCAAAAGCATTGTAAATTAGCAAAACATTCTTCTGCGTGTTTATTGGCTTTCTAATTCTTGTTTTTTTCTTTTGTGACTCATGCTTTCTTTGGGACTGGGTATAGTTAATATGATTTCTTGGTTTTCGAGAGCATTTCTTCTAGAATACATAAAAAGATGACAAAATCAGAACTTAATGACAGAGTAAATGATGCTTTTAAGTGGAACTTGCTTCTGCTCTGTAGAGTATATGATCTACATCCATATATAAGATTATAAGAGCTCTGCGAGTGATGCTCCACTGAGGCAGCATTTGTGTCCTGCCAGCAGTAGGGAACTACAGAGCAATTATGATGTGCTTTTTAAAGTCAAGGCCATAATTTGGTAGGCACTGAGTCTATGTTTATAGTATTTCAGTTTTTCCATCTCCATATTGAGTCATTAAAGTAAGTTTTATGGCTCTGGATGTTTGAAGTTTTAGATGCCCACATTTGGAATGCTCCTTTTAAAGTGTTTGCTTAAAATAATAATACTTTTAGTAAGGGACTGGCTATACTTCTGTGACATATAACCACTATTTCATTTCCACAGTAAGACAAAAGCCGTGGCCAGGAAAGGCACATGTAGCACGCATAATCTAGTTGCAATAATAAAATCCATTTCCTTAGGACTAATGGGATGAGTCATTCTGAAAAATCATTTCTAGAGCTTTTACCACTTTATGCTCCTTATGATTGATTACTTTAAGCCTCCCACATTTTCTTTTTTAAATAAGCATGTTCAATGAAAATCTTTCCAAATGATAGTATGTACTTTTTTGTTTTTGCTTTTCTAAGTGTACAATTTATTACATTTTAGGGTACTTACAGAGTTGTACAATTTTTATCATAATCTAATTCTGCCTTAAGTTTTGATAAGTAAGGGTCATCATGTGTTATACACTTATACTGCTAGACATTGATTTCCTTTAGAGGCACTGAAGTGTGTTTAATTAACCTCTCCTTACATTGAATATGAATGAGCTGACTGCTGCACTGTCAATTTTTCCTGCCCAAGGGGGTCCTAGCTTCTCTTATTGTATTTGTTTTTTGCTTGGTTACAAATTAGAAAACCAGACTTGTTAAAATTGTATAGAAAATAGAATGATACAGGGGTTATATTGTCTTCTTTTTAAAATAACTTTATTGAGATACTGTAATTCATGTAACATTCAATTCATCATTGTACATTTAAAGTATACAATTCAGTGTGGTTTTTTTTAAATCTTTATTGTTGAGATTATTACAGTTCCTCTTTTTTTCCCCCATAGCTCCCTTCCACCTGGTTCCCACTCCACCCCATGCCCTTACCTCCCCCCCACTGTCCTCATCCATAGGTGTACAATTTTTGTCCAGTTCTTCCCGAACTCTTCTTAAAGAATACCCTTCAGCATTTCATACAATACTGATTTGGCCCTGAACTCCTTTAGCTTGTTCTTATCTGTGAAGCTCTTTATCTGACCTTCAATTCTAAATGATAGCTTTGCTGGGTAGAGTAAGTAACCTTGGTTGTAGGTTCATGCTATTCATCACTTTGAATATTTCTTGCCACTCCCTTCCGGCCTGCATAGTTTCTCCGCACTGCCGCACCTCCTCACCTCCTCCCAGTCTCAGTGCGCTTTTCTCTTTCCTTCTAGTTGTATAACTTCCACTCAGCCAGCCTTCCTGTGGTTCTGGATAATATCCGTTTTGTCTTTTAGTTGTAGTTTTGATGTGGTTGTACGAGGCAGCAATTTCAGGTGTTTACCTATGCCATCATCTTGGTTCCTCCCAATTCAGTGGTTTTTAATCAATATACAGAGTTGGTAAACCATTATCACAATCAATTTTAGAATATTTTCATTTTCCCCTAAAGAAATCAACTATTAGCAGCCACTGTATTTCCCTCTAGCCCTTTGTAACCACTATAATTGCATTAACTTTTTTTTTTAGATATTTTCATTGATTTCAGAGAGGAAGGGAGAGGGAGAGAGAGAAACATCAATGATGAGAGAGTATCATTGATTCACTGTCTCCTGCACGCTCCCTACTGGGGCTTAAGCCCACAAACTGGGCATGTGCCCTTGATTGGAATTGATCCCAGGACCCTTCAATCTGCGGGCCGATACTCTATATCTACTGAGCCAAACCAGCTAGGGCTATGTTTCCTTTCTATACCAATAAAATATTTGCATTTGACTACTTTTGAGCTTAAAACTATTACCTTGCTTATCTGTGGCTTTCTCTTAAAGCTGCAAAGTAAATGAAAGTCTTAATAAAGTCTGTCTTTCAGTGTGATAATTATTTTATAACTTGTGGTAAGTATGATTATAGCCATTTCATGTGTATATCATTTAATGTAGGGTTAGTGGAGAAATGAGTGATTTCCAAGTATTTATTTCATACTTAGATGCTGAGCACTGTGCTAGTGGTTTTGAAGAACATTAAATAAAGAATATGACCGTTTTTCTGGTAGCTCACAGTTGGGTGAGGGTATGTACAAGATTCATTATCATAAAGTGAAATGCTAAATGGTATATTACTGGGCATAAGTGCAACTTAGAAAAAGAAGAAATCATTATAAACTCAAGTAATTGGAGTGAAGACTCAAGGAGGAGCTGGGACTTAACCAGATGAAGATGATTTGCAAAAGCAAAGAAGGTGCCTGAAGACCTTCCAAATAAGAGCAAGCATAAGGGCATAGAAACACATATGTGAATTAAGAAAAATTGCATTTCAAATTTACCTGAAATATTACCTGGAGAAAAATAGATGAAAAAAGAATTGGTCTTAAATTCAATTCCTGCTACTGAATTTTCTTATTTTAGGAATATTTCTAAATAGTAAGCTTGATACTGTTATGCATAAAAATGTCTAAGCTGAACCTTTATAAATTTCAGGAGGTTAAATTAGGATTTAATTGTTTGAAATAACCTACTTAAAACATGTTTTTCAGCCGCCTGTCTTGGTTAGATGGCTCTGGATTGGGATTCTCACTGGAATACCCCACCATTAGTTTGCATGCAATGTTCAGGGACCTAAATGCCTATCCACGAGAGCATTTATATGTTATGGTGAATGCCAAATTTGAAGGTATGTGTGGTAATTTAATCTTATATTTTTAATTTTTATTTATTGATTTGGGGAGGGTGGCAAGAGAGAAATTGATTTGTTGTTTTACTCATTTATGCATTCAGCCAAGGGCTAAGGTAATTTTGAGCTGCCTTTGGTAAAATATTACATATTTAAAAGCAATCTTTGATCATAATCAATGTAATGTTCAAGCCATTGGCCGATTTTGGGTAATAGTTTCTTAAGCAAAATTTCAGAACAGTAAAATAAATTGGACATTTTTTCTATATGCTTGCATTTAGAATTGTTCAGTTATTATGGATTTATAGTTCTAATTTTTCCTCTTGGGTTTAACTGTTTATTTTCTTTCTCTCTGTAAAGGCATTTATATTTGGCACCCTAACAAGCTTGGATCAGTATATTTTGTGCTTCCAAGAGTTTATGATAGAACCTGATTTGTTTCATTATCAATGGGGATGATGTTGCCCTCCCCCTACACTTAGCAGTGACATTTTGATTATCATGACTGGAGTGGGGAGTAGTGCTACTGGCATCTAGAAGTTAGAAATCAGGGATGTTGCTAAACATGCTACAATGCAAAAGACAGCCTTCCACAACAAAGAATTATTCAGTTCAAATGTCAGTAGTGTCAGGATTGAGAAACCATGTGATACAAGATTCCCATATTTTGCTGTTGAAGATAACTACCAGGATTCATAAAATTCTAGTAAGGTTGAAAAAGATGGAGTAAGAAAGATTAAAAAATCAATTCTTTAGGCTGTAAACTATGGGTTGTAAGAATTCTGAACGAGCTCTGAAGAGGGAGCTCAGTTGGCTAGTGTGTCGTCCCGAATGCCAAGGCTGCAGGTTGATCTCTGGTCAGGTCACACACAGGAAGCAGCCAGTGAAGGCGTGCGTAAGTGGAATAACGAATCACCATGTTTCTCTCTCTCTACCACTTCCTCTCTCTCAAAAAAACAACACGTCAATTAAAAAAATTGGAATTCTCAATGAGAAACAAGTTAGGCACAAGATAAAAAGTAAGATGTTGGTACACTATATTGTGTTAGTTTAGTATGTTCATTTTTGTGTGTGAAAGAACAGAACTTTGGGATTGAAGGACATTTGTTACACCTTTAGTAAACTTGCTTTTAAGTAATGGGCTACCTTTTTTTGAAATAGTGTATAAAAGGCAATCCCATAAGTTTGCCTATTGAACTCTATTGCTCCTTCGTTTGGGGGGTTTAATATAATTTCAGATATAAGATGACCATTTTATATTCAGTATGACACCATTAAGTGGTAATGACTGATTCAGCTATTTGAAAATATTTTTGTTATAAGATTTCAGTGCCATTGGAAAGAGTCCAAAGATAGATAAAAATCTAGTTGAGTTTGAAAGAGGGGGTAAGGAAAAGTAAAAGCTTTTGACCTTGGGTTGTAGTAAGACTTCCACATGAGGTATTGGACACAAAGTTTACTTTCCATCTAAGTAACTGCAACTGTGATTTCATAACCAAGATGACTAGGTAGCATGTTTAGTTTAAAGGCATTCATTCATTCATTCATTCATAGAAATGGGAAACCTTAGCGGTACCTTTGTCAGTCAATTCCAAATGTTGATGTGAAATGCCCATAAATAATGTAGAGCACTGCAATTGGTGAACGGCAAAAACTAAGGTTGAAGAGGTAGGGTTCAAATAATCCTAGCTTGACTAAAACTAGATAAAAAGAAAAGCACACTGAATAAGAAGACTCATTAACTTGGTAGGCAAATCATTTTCATCTCTGCACCCCAATTTCCTTTTTTAATTAATTTGTTTACTTTTAAAAATATATACATATTTTATTGATTTTTTTTTTTTTTTTACAGAGAAGAAGGAAGAGGGATACAGAGTTAGAAACATCGATGAGAGAGAAACATTGATCAACTGCCTCCTGCACACCTCTTACTGGGGATGTGCCCACAACCAAGGTACATGCCCTTGACTGGAATTGAACCTGGGACCTTTCAGTCCCCAGGCCGACGCTCTATCCACTGAGCCAAACTGGTTAGGGCTAATTTGTTTACTTTTTAATCTTCACCTGAAGATATTTTTCCATTGATTTCAAGAGAGAGTGGAAGAGAGAAATATCAGTGTGAGAGAAACACATCGATAGGTTGCCTCCTACACGAGCCCGGACCAGGGCCTGGGCCAGGGAAGAGCCTGTAACCTAGGTATGTGCCCCTGACCGGAATTGAACCCAGGACCTTTCAGTCTGTAGGCCAACTGCTCTATCCTCTGAGCCAAACCGGTAAGGGCTCTGCACCCCATTTTCATCCAGAAAAATCAGGAGATTATAGTACTCATTCGATCTTAAACCTGGCTGGCTGCACATTAGAAACCTGGGACTCTTGTTAAAAAATGCAAATGTTAAGAGTCCCAAACTAGGAAGTAAGGATTCAGTAGGCTTGGGTAGGCTTTTTTTTTTTTAAGGTCCTTTAAAATATATGTATATTATTGATTTCAGAGAAGAAGGAGAGAGAGAGAGACATCAGTGATGAGAGAGAATCATTGATAGGTATCTGCCTGCACTCCCTCCACTGGGGATCAACCTGGGCATAAGCTCTTGACCCGAATCAAACCCAGGACTTTTCAGTCCACAGGCCAGTGCTCTATCTACAGAGCCAAAACGGCTAGTGCTAGGGTAGGCATTGAAAGTATTTGCTCTATAATTATTTTCTTTTAAAATATCCTTTTATTGATTTTAGAGAGGGAGAGAGAGAAACATCAATGATGAGAGAGAATCATTGATTGGCTGCCTCCTGCACCTCCCACATGGGAGTTCAAGCAGGCAACTTGGGCATGTGCCCTGACCAGGAATCAAACCGTGACCTCCTGGTTCATAGGTCAACGTTCAACCACTGAGCTATGTCGGCCAGGCTATAATTATTTTCTTGAAATTGATGGAGTTAGGACTTTTCTATCTTACTTGGATTACATTTATTTCATTGATTCTCCAGTTCTTTTTTTCTTGAATTCCACTCTTCTCATAAGTTACACATGCTTGGATCCCATTTCCCCAAATTTTGTTCCTTTCATCCTGATTCTCTAAGCTCCAGACTTTTTTTCTCCTTGGCTTACTTCCATATCCTCTTTATTTTTTAAAAATTGTTAATTAAAATTTGGGGGTTTTTTATTGATTTATTTTAGAGAGAGAAAGGAAAGGAGAAACATCGATTTGTTTTCCACTTATTTATGCATTCATTGGTTGATTCTTGTATGTGCCCTGACTGGGGATAGAACCCACAGCCTTGGGACAATACTCTAACCAACTGAGCTACAGACCAGAGCCTCCATAAACCTTTTTAAGATGAACCATCATATTATTGTTAAGGACATTAGATGATTTTTAAAATAACTAAAAATTCATTGCCATTGTTGAAAATTTAGAAATATTCAAAAAGACTGCAGGTATGGCAGCCACTACTGTGATGATGAGTGTTGGTCATGGTCATTATTTGTAAAAATACTTTATTACATTTCTATTTATTGCCCTAAGGCAGATTCCTAAGGATACAGGGTTGCCAAAAGTAGGTTTACAGTTGTGAGTATGCAAAACACAGATTTTATTCTTGTGTTACTATTTATTAATTATTGTATTATCTGTATTATGACTAAACCTACTTTTGCCCATCCCTGTATAAAAGAAACTTAATAGTATGTTTGTCTAGAGAGAGAACTAGGGTTGTACCATCTAGATAGACTCTTTCAATTATCTTATTACCAGCATGTATTGTTTTTACAAGTTAAAAATGATGTTAATTTAGTTATAGAATAATAATTACAGTATGATACCATTTTCCCCCCTCACCCGAGGATATGCTTTTTATTTATTTTAGAGAGAGGAAGGGAGAGAGAGAAAGAGAGAGAGAAACATTGATGTGAGAGGGAAACATCGATCGGCCGCCTCCTGCACACGGCGCCCTGACCGGGAATTGAATCCACAACCCGGGTATGTGCCCCAACCATGAATCAAACCAGCCATCTTTTGTTGTACAGGACGATGCTCCAACCAACTGAGCCACCTGGTCAGGGTGTGGCCACTCTTTTTTTTTTTTTTAAATCCTCACCAGAAAGCCACGCCAGCCAGGGCTCATTTTGTTAAAATGCATTGAAATGTTTGGTAGTACTATAGTATTTAACTTTTTATAATTATTTAAAGTTCTCTAATATTTTGTATTGTTTAAGTTGTTTATGGTGGATATGTATATTATATTTAACAATATATAACAGAAACAGGACAGAAAAAGTTCTATTTAATTGGTTATTTAAAACAGTAGTGACCATTTAAATATTTTTCCCTTTTTGCTTATCCTTTTTCATTCTACAGTAAGCTTGTATGACTTACAAAAATAAAAGTTAAAAATTTAGTAGATATCTCCCTATAATTGATTCCTATGAGTAGAATTGTTACATTAAAGGTAATAAACATTTTTAAAGCTCTTAACATTTAGTAATATTGCTTTCCAGAAAGCTTATATCAATATATACTTTGAATAGTAATATATAAGAATACCTTTTCACCTTATCTTCATCTGCATGGAGAACCTTAATTGGTTTTAAACATGTTTTATGTTTTGGGAGTCTATTTAATTATTTTGTTGACTCTTTTCCCTTTATGAAGTAAATAATACACTGAAAAGTTGGCAGAGTACTAAAAATTTTTCATTATTTAATATCCAGCATTAATTATAACATTTTTCATAGTTATTCTAGTGTTTCAAATAAATAAAAGTACATGAATACTGTTGAAATCCCTTTTGTGTCTTTTCCCATTTCATTCTTTACTCTCTGTCTCTGAAATTAAATGTTATTCTAAAGATGGTATATGTCCTTCCTGTCTATGCTTTTAGATTTTTACTGAATATGTACCTTTAAGCAGTATAATGATTTGGTTTTATGTTTAAAGTTTTAATGTAAGTAGCATTATGTATATTCCGCAACTACCTTTTTCACTGTTTTATTATTTTTTTAATATATTTTATTGCTTTTTTTACAGAGAGGAAGGGAGAGGGATAGAGAGCTAGAAACATTGATGAGAGAGAAACATCGATCAGCCGCCTTCTGCACACCTCCTACTGGGGATGTGCTCGCAACCAAGGTACATGCCCTTGACCAGAACCGAACCTGGGACCTTTGAGTCTGCAGGCCGATGCTCTATCCACTGAGCCAAACCGGTCAGGGCTATATTTTATTTTTTATTTGTATTTTATTTTTGTTCTCAAGGATATGCTTTTTATTGATTTTAGAGAGTGGAAGGGAGCAAGTGAGAGAGAGAAACATCAATTAGTTGCCTCCCGTATGTGCTCCAACTGGGAATCAAACCCCCCACCTTTTGGTGTACAGGACAATGCTCCAAGCAACTGAGCCACACCAGCCAGGGCTTTTTAAATGATTTTTTAAATTTTACTTTTCAATTACAGTTTACATTCAACATTATTTTGTATTAGTTTTAGATGTACAGTGTAGTTGGATGATTATCTTTTAAAATATATTTTGATACATATAAATTACATTTGTTCATTTTATTAGTTTACTTTTTATTGATTTTGGAGAGGAATAAAGTGGAAGAGAGAGATAGAGATTCAATGATGAAAGAGAATCATTAATCAGCTGCCTCCTGCATACCCCACACTGGGGATATTGAGCCCAAGTGCCCTGACCAGGAATCGAACCTTGACCTCCTAGTTCATAGGTCAATGCTCAACCATTGAGCTACATCGTCCGGGCAACATATAGTACTTTAATAAACATAGATTTATGTACAAACTCCTTGTGCACACAATATGTATTTAGACCAGGAATTGCTGGTCTTTTAGGCTTTTTTCCAAAACAAGCAACATCATTAAAAAGTTATTTTTATCCCCTTATAGAAGAATCAAAAGAATCTGTTACTGATGAAGAAGAGGAAGACAGTGATGATGATGTTGAACCTATTGCTGAATTTAGATTTGTGCCTAGTGATAAATCAGCATGTGAGTGTTCTATAGAATTGATTCTTTTCTCCTTACATACCAGGTATTCCCCGTTGACACACATACTTTTACCCTCATTACCTCCGTCTGCTTTTTCTTCATTTTAGCATCTATGATATCATTGAGATCCAGATATCTATACATTCATTATAATAAAGATAGTGAATTAACTTTATAGTATAAGAAGCAAATGTACAATTACATAGAATGGGAATAAAAAAGATAGCGAATGTATAGTAGCCACCATATTCTTTCGTGTGCTTTGCGAATAGAAGGATCTGGTTATTTGTATAAACTGTGAAACATAATTTATGACTGAATCTCACCAGATGGAGGGCAGAGGAGTCATGGCAGTTCCAAAGTGGGAGATGTCAGGATAAGCCCTTTTAACGGTGTGGGGCTTCACTCTGATACTAGCCGTCTGACCAGGATTCTCTGACTCTTTTCCTCAGAAAGTCCAACCAGGCATGAAGAGATCTCAATAATATCTTGAAATGAACTCTTACTATTTTGTGACATAACTGCCGTGAAGCACTTTTCAAGATTGATTCATCTTGAATTTGGCAGGTTTTGTGAATATTGTGACCCTAGCATACCTCTTGTTTACCCATTAAATTTATTTGCACTGTTGGTTATTTAATTGAATTTTAATTGCGTATTGGCCAGGAAGAAATATTAATTATAATTTAATTTTCTTGTTCAGTTGAGCCAATGTTCACTGCAATGTGTGAATGCCAGGCTTTGCATCCAGATCCTGAGGATGAAGATTCAGATGATTATGATGGAGAAGAATATGATGTGGAAGCACATGGTTAGTGAAATAAGTTTTTTTAAAGTGCTTGTGTGTGTGTTAGTGTCTTTCATTTTAAGCATTTATTTGTAGTAAGGGGTAGGATTTTTAGATTTTTTAAAAATGTATTTTTATTGATTTCAGAGAGGAAGGGAGAGGGAGAGAGATAGAAACATCAATGATGAGAGAGAACCATTGATCAACTGCCTCCTGCACGCCCCACACAGGATTGAGCCCCTACCATTAATCAAACTGTGACCTTCTGGTTGATGCTCAACCACTGAGCCGTGTTGGCCAGGCCATAAATCTTTATATCTTTGATAAATATCAGTATAATATGATTTTATTATAATGAAAGTGAATGCCATAATTCATGTCTAAGCCAAAATGGAAAAATTTATGGGCTTTCCAAGCTAGATGAGAAAAATAGAGACTATTAGGGTGAAAAGAATGGATAGAGATCAGTAGAAGGAAAGAAAATGGTAGCTAGGAAAATGGGTAGTCAGGAGAGTCTTTTTAAGTTGATGTAGCTGCTACCAGGGAACAAAACTTCTTCCTTTATCACTTAAAACCTGTATCATCTACAGTTTTATTTAACACATCCCTTTAGATAACTCACTGCCAAAGTTACTTCTTTTTCCCAGAGCAGACCTTATTTATTTAAAGGTATTTCCCCTTCCTCAGACCAGAATGCAGTCAGTAGCTTGGTAGAGAGAGTCTTGTGACTCGAGATGCCTGCTATTCTCTTTTCCCCATGGTCTCGACCTGTGCACCAGTCTGGCTATGCAAAACCCTTTCCTCCATGAATGTTTACTTCTTGGCCTGAGACAAGCTAATTTCTGGCATTTTCTTTCTTTTTTTTTTTACCTTTTCAAGTTTTTATTTTTATACATTTTTTTATATTAAAAAGAAAAGCATAATTACCACAACTTACAAAGGACTAAAGCAGACTAGAATAATGAATCACTTCAGCCTGGAAAGCAGATACTCTCAATAATATTAATGTTATAATACAAGCTCATTCAAGTATTTTACATTGTTTGACCTTTTAAGTGATATCCTAGCACATGGTAAAGATGATGTACTATGAGCATAAGGTGGAACCTTCTTCGCAAAGCCAGGTGACATGTTTTCCTTTCCAGTGAGAAATGGGCTGTAAGTTCCTATCTTCTCTGCTGCTGCCGTCAACATGGCTGAAGGAGAGGGTGGGGCTGGAGCAAGTCCAGGGACCCTCCACACAAGAGGCACTAGGGGGTCCCACTCAGGAGGGCGGCATTTTCTTTTATATAGAGGCCTGGTGCATGAAATTCATGCATAGGTGTGTGTGTGTGTGTGTGTGTCCCTCAGCCCAGCCTGCACCCTCTCCAATCTGGGATCCCTCACAATCCAGGACTGCTGGCTTGCCTGCCTGCCTGATTGCCCCTAACCACTTCTGCCTGTAGTCTGATCACCCCCTAACCACTCCCCTGCCAGCCTGATTAATGCCTAACTGCTCCCCTGCCAGCCCAATTACTCCTAACTGCCCTCTCCTGCCGCCTGGTCGCCCCTAACTATTCTCCCCTGTAGGCCTGGTTGCCCCTAACTGCCCTCCCCTGCTGGCCCAATTGCCCCTAACTGCCCTCCCCTGCAGGCCTGGTTCCCCCCAACTGCCCCCCACTGGAGGCCTGATCACCTACAACTGCCTTCCCCTGCCAGCCATCTTGTGTCCACATGGGGGTGGCCATCTTGTGTGTTGGAGTGATAGTCAATTTGCATATTACTCGTTTATTAGATAGGATATCTAAACACATCCTCATCTTAGCTAAGATTTTTTTGGATGCTTCTTTCTTAAAAATCCTTTTTGCATTTTCCAGAATTTCTATTTTTTTAAAAAAGGAGCATCTATTTGAATAAGGAAAAAACCGTCAGTGCCAATTAATGGCAAATTAATTTGCACGCATCTATATATTTTCTACCTTTGAATAACATAAGATCATCTGGCCTCAGGAACACCCTCTTTTCCTTCTAGTCCCTGGACATTTGATTCTTTGGGAATTGCTGTTTCATGACTATCTCTTGTAATCCCTTCTCATTCTAGATGGGCATTTTCTTGATCTCTCTTTTCCAACAGATGGCTTATATGTGTGTGTTAAATGAATGTTGAAAAGTATTTTCCGGGAAGCCTCTTTTCACTGTGCCTTGTCTTCAGTAAATGCATTATTGAGTATTTATTCTTCCCCTCATTGTGTTATAATAGCTAAAAAGTCTTTTATTTGTTTAGAACAAGGTCAGGGGGACATCCCTACTTTTTACACCTATGAAGAAGGATTATCCCACTTAACGGCCGAAGGCCAGGCCACATTGGAGAGATTAGAAGGAATGCTCTCTCAGTCTGTGAGCAGCCAGTATAACATGGCTGGAGTCCGGACAGAAGATTCAATAAGAGATTATGAAGGTAAGTATCCTTCTTTCTCATCAGTGTGAACAGTTAGATATTCACTTAGGCAACAAGGTCAGCTTTGGAGAGACATATATAGGTTCTCTTTTTCTTTAAATACGTTTTTTTTTTAATTTTTTTTTTCACTTTTTATTGATTTCAGAGAGGAAGGGAGAGAGATAGAAACATCAATGATGAGAATCATTGATTGGCTGCCTTCTGCATGCCCACAACCTGGGCATGTGTCCTTGGCCAGAATCGAACCTTGGACTCTTTAGTCCACAGGCCAATGCTCTATCCACTGAGCCAAACCAGCCAGGGCTTAAATATGTTTTTATTGATTTTTTTAGAGGAAGGGAGAGGGATAGAGAAATAGAAACAACCCTAATGGGGATCAAGCCTGCAACCTGGGCATATGCCCTGACTAGGAATTGAACTGGTGACCTCTTGGTTCATGAGTCAATGCTCAACCACTGAGCTACACAGCCAGGCCATATATAGGTTCTTTTGGAAACTAAGAGAAATCTCAGAATTAACTTTATAGTGTAGGAAGCTAATGTAGAATTACATAGAATGGGAATACTCGTGTAAATTTTTTAAAACTTTCTTTCCTAGCTACAAAAGTAGTCTATATTCAGTCAAACTGAAAAAATGGGGGTGGGGGGTGGAGGGGGCACGCACAGGTAAAGGAGAAATGAAAAATCAAGTACAATTCTAATTGAAAACATCTATAAATTTTCTGTTGCATATCTTTCCAGTCTTTTTGTTTGTTTCCTTACGTGTATATGTGTGTATGCATGCATTGATGCTGCCATTTTTATTTTTAAAATGAATTCCTACATGATGATGTGCAAAACTAGTATAGTCAATTGATTTAAAGGCCAAGGCAGCATTTAAGAAACTTGGGTTCTCTTTCTGTGACCAACATCTGGGCCTTAAACAAGTGGCTTTAAAATGTTTATGTTTTAGTTGTCTCATATTTATAAGCTTCTTTGTAAATATTTTTTCTGTTATACAGTTCCCTTTCCTTAGTATCTTAATTAAATTAGATTCTTGAAATATTTTGATTCAGCCTTTACCATTTATTCCCTTATCCAATCCAATACTGAGTTCCATGGATTTTTCTTTTAAATGACTTTTAGATCTCCTTGTTATTACTATTTTTTTAAAATATATTTTATTGATTTTTTACAGAGAGGAAGGGAGAGAGATAGAGCGTTAGAAACATCGATGAGAGAGAAACATCGATCGCTGCCTCCTGCACATTTCCTACTGGGGATGTGCCCGCAACCCATGTACATGCCCTTGACTGGAATCGACCCCAGGACCTTTCAGTCCGCAGCCGACGCTCTATCCACTTAGCCAAACCGGTTTCAACCTTTTCTTATTTTAGAAATATTTATTTGTAAAAAATTTAAAATAAAAATTGTATATATTTAAGATATATAATATGTTTTGATATACATACATAGTGAAACGATTACTATATCAAACTAAATCCCATCTCCATGCATAGTTATCTTTTGGTGTCTATATTTGTGGTGGGAACACCTGAGATCTGTTTTAGTAATTTCAGTCTTTTTGCTATTTAAGCATATGTACTATCTACCAGTGACATTTCAATGCTTTGTGTGCTTACGTTAAATGTTTTTGTTTTGTTTTTTAGCTACTGTGCCAGGTATAGAGAATATGGCAGTGCCCAAGAGAGATGAAGTTATTATCTTCGTATCAATTTTAGCGGAGAGAAAAATAAAATTATTGGGCAGTTACAGTTTATTGTAGTATAGTGTTGAGATACAGAGGAAGCTTGAATAGCTGTGGAATCAGAGGCTGGACCCTTCATCCAGCCTGGATAGTCAGGGAGAGAGTCAAACTTCATGGAATAAGTTACATCTAAACCATGATCTGGAAGATGAATAAAAATGACCCTAGTGAAGAGGGATGGCATACAGGTTCCGGGGAGAGGCAGGTAAAAGGGTCATCCATGTGCTGAGAACTGAAAGTTCATTATGTCTGCAACTCTGAGAGTGAAGGGTAGTTATAGCAACAGATAAGTAAGGAACTTGAAGCCCTGTTAAAGAGTTTCAACCTTATGCTTAGGTCTGGGAAGCCATGGAAAATTTTTAGTTTGATTAGTGTTTCTCTGGCTATGCTATGGAAAATTAGTTACAGAGGGAAATACTGGAGGAAAGAAGAGAAACCCTGTTAAGTAACTTGAGTCTTTAGTTAGATGAGAGGTAGTGGCTCAAATTAGGTAGTAGCACGGAATGTCAAAAAAACTTAACAGATTTGGGAGATATTCAAAAGATAGAATCAACAGAAGTTAGAGCTGTGGTGGGAGTTTCTGAATTGGGCATGTAAGAGGTATCCTTTAGCAAGACAGGAAAGAAGCATTTTCTGTGTGGAAAGATGATGAGTTAATTTAGATATATGTTACATTTTTGTGCCCTGCTGATGTCCAGATGGCAGCAGGCAGAAGCCATATTGTTGTGGGCTGGAGAGTTGGGTAAATGGAAACTGAGTTGAGGAAGTGGAGACAGTAGGTGTGGACAGCTCTTTCCAGAGGGCTTTTCTTTACTTGTCCTAACCTCCTCTCCCTTTAAAAAAATGAGATGAGATAAATAGGAAAAGCGAGAACCTTGTTTTACTTTGTCTTGTCTATTGAATTATGTCAAAGCTCTGTGAGGATAGGACTTTATACTTAAAAAAAAAAAGTTGTACAGAAATTTCTAGCACAGTTCTTTGAAGAGTGAACAATTGTAACTGTGTTTGGAAATTCCTACGGTATGTTAGTGTTGAGACTGAGAATTTACAAAGTAAATGTTAAGTGTTTAGACTCATTTTACTTTAGCTTAAATCCACAGGTGGCATTTTTCTTTCTCAATGTGTTTCTTTATACTTGAATTTTCAAAATAGAAATAGCAACTCTTACCAACAGAGGGCACTAGCTTCCTTCTGGTCAAAGTCGAAGCTGAATCTTTTCCTGATTAAAGTGCTCTGTAGACTTTGTTCAGCGGTCAGTTTCTTTTTCTTCAGATGGGATGGAGGTAGACACTACACCCACAGTTGCTGGACAGTTTGAGGATGCAGTGGTTGATCACTGAAAATGATTTTATGTTGCTTTGGGGTAAGTAGTTTATTTTTCCCTTGTCACTGAACATGAAAATCCTGCCTAATAATTAATTTTTATTTTCATAATTCAGGAGGATTGTATAAAATGAGCAGTTTGGAAAAAAGTAATCCATTTCTGACATTATTGAAAATTATGTGTGTGGTGTTTTCTCTAAGAAATCAAGGTCTGCAAGCATGGTGATATTCAGGTTGATTAACATTTACTGAGCATTTCACACATGCCAAGCACTGAGAGTATATGGAAGATTAAGATACACCCATCTTCAGTGAACTGAGAAGAATGACATTAGCCCTTTATTCAGAAATAGAGCGCTCGCTGGCTGGCTCAGGTGGGAGCTGCAAAGCCTGAGATCATGTCCTGGTCTGCTCTTGAGTCACCTTTCCCCATTTGTGACTTGAAATCTTAACATTTTCATCAGAAAATACAAGCAGAGATTTGCTGCAACTCACTGCTTTTCAAATCAGGAGCAATTTCAAACTTAGTTAAGCCTCTACTCATAATCTTGTGTTGGCTTCTCTACTTCTGAAAATAATGGCAGACCAAGGTCCTGGGCACCTGACTGTTCAAGGTTGATTTGCCAAACCATAACAAGTCCACATACAGTTGTCCAGAAGTTACCATTTTCCAAATTGTTTCATACCTGCTTTTTCTGACTAGTACAAGAGCTCACTGCCGATTTTCTCCCCTCTGATCTTCTCAGCTTTGTCTGTATTTTGTTCCCTTTTTTTTTTTTTTGCTACATGTTACTCTGAGAAATCAGTTGTCCTTTGCCAGCTTAAACATCGCAACTGAATGTTATATAATAACTAACCCTCTGTACGCCATAAGCATCTATAGATGCAAACTTTGCATATCAACTCTGGTCGACCAATTTTAAAATCAGGCTTGTTAGTGACATTTCTGGGTTTGTAAAGAAAATTCTGGTAACTTAAATTCGTATATATTCCAGTGCATATGGAAGAAATTCCAATATCGACGTGCGAGGGATAAACACTGTGACACTTGAGATTTTTTTTTGTTCATCGTGACACTTGAGATTTGTTTGTGTTATTGTAAATTTCACGCCTAAAACGGTAGACATGGTGTGCATTCTTCATTATTTTTTTATAGGTTTTCTCTTTGGAGCATCAGCAAAATTTATTGTTTTTAAGGCTTTTTGGTTGACTGTTTATTTTTATTTCGTACTCGCTTTTGTAGATATTTCCATAGAATTGAAAATTGTCATGATTTTATTATTGAATTTATCGTTGTAATATATTATATTGTGCAAATAAAATTCAATCCTCATAAATGGCATCAGATGAAGAAATAATCGAACCAAGCATCTCATAAGAAGATGACATCCTTTATTCAACTCCAGATTCAGATGATTTTTTTTTAAATTAAATTCAAAATATCGTGTGTGGGGATGTTTCCATTTTGGACGTGTGGCAGTTAATAGGTTAAAGGTTATGTAACTAGTTCATATCATACAGAGCCAAGACTAATAATCCTAACCCTTCTTTATAAGCTCTAAGATTTTCACATTAAGTTACTATCCCTTTTCTCTATAGTATCCTGCCTCTGATCTGATAGCATTTTCTTGAATACTAGCTTTCTTCCAGTCTTTAAAATGCTACTTAAGTCCAGGTCTTTATTTTATTAAAACAGGTAGTAATAGCATGGCAAGATTTATATATTTTGACTTGACTTTTTTACTATTGTCAGGCATCTAATTAGGTTGTGAGATCCATTATCCAAGTTCCATTTACCTTCCAAATTATTGCCATTATGAATACAACATTGCTTTTTAAAAAAAATATATTTTTATTGATTTCAGAGAGGAAGGGAGAGGAGAGAGAGATAGAAACATCAATGATAAAAGAGAATCATTGATTGGCTGCCTCCTGCACGCCCCCAACTGGGGATCAAGCCCACAACCTGGGCATGTGTCCTTGACCAGAATCGAACCTGGGACCCTTCAGTCCACAGGCTGATGCTCCATCCACTGAGCCAAACCAGCTAGGGCATAACATTGCTTCTTATACTCACCATGTTTTCATCTCAGGTGCTGCCAGGTGAACTATCAGAAAATATTCTCTTAGAGTCCTTCTTTTTTAAGTACTCAATTTTTATTTCTGCAACATTTACTTCTGTCATTGGTAGCCATACATTCTAAAATTAGCAATGTCTCCTCTACAGTTAACTAAAAAATTATATTCATATTGCTGGAGCTCTGTTAACTTTAATTTTCATATCTCATAGTTTCAGATGCCATCACTTCAGCATTTTATTTCATGGGAACTCTTTTGGTACAAACTTAATTCTTCCCTTTTGTCATACATTTTGTTTATCATGTTCTTTATAGCATGTTGGTTTTTCAGTTCAGTAATACTTTTTATATCTCTTATTGAAAATGGAAAACAGATTTTTTTGATTTGGCTTTCACATATTTCTTCCTGAAAAGTAGACTAAATAGAGAACACCAACCACTCTATTAATTATGAGAAACTCATTTGGTCTGTCACTAATGGTTGCACAAATGGGATGTCATTGCAGTTCCCAGGAGAGAATTTGTAGGAAACACTATAATGTAATTTTATGGTGAAATAACCATAAAATAGCCGCAAACTTCTAATGAGGTGATTTGTTTTCTATTCATTTTATGCTACAGCTGGAGCTGAGAGATATTTTATTCATCAGGTTTATGCAAGTTCTTCATGTGGATAATTGACCTGAATTTCAAACAATGCCTGTATATTTTTAATCACTTAAAATTGTGTTTGCCTTTAAGGAATGAGCAGGGATTAATTAGAGTGTTTATGAAACAATTAAAATTTTCACGGTAGTGGAACCTCGGACCTCTCAACACATGAGATGGGGTGAAGGGGAAGACACATGAATGGTGGAATCTCAACCCTACCACATACTGCCTCTGTGTCTTTGGACAAGGCATATAACTGCTCTAATCCTCAGTTTCCGCATCTGAAAAAAGGGGATGGTGGCATGTTGCAATGACTGAGATGTAATAATATCTAAGTCTGGTGGCACTCTTGACTAGGTGTTCAATAAATAACAGCTATTATTATTACAAACACTGTAAACCTTTTGTTTTTCAGATTCTGCTCATAACTGTAGGAGAGAACTTGGTGCCTTTTCCTCTGTGGAGTGGGTGTTGATGAAAATATTTTTCCTTCTCCAAAACTTCCTGAACCAGTTCTTTCTTGAGACAGACTGTATGAGACAACAAGTTGTCACCAGCAGAAGAAACTATGACCTTTATTAACCAAGGTGAATTTACTTAACCAAGAGGGTATTTGTAGTTTATCTTTTATCCCCAAATTTTCTGTGTCTAGGTACCTTCTGAGTAGGCCTATAATTCCTGCCTTCAGTGTATGTATCTTCCGTAACCTAGCAGGGTTATGTGGTGAAAATGCACGGGCACTTAGGGGATGGAAGAGAGGCTGAATCTAAAATAGACCCCTTTAGGGCCTAAGGACACCCTTCCCCTTAAAAAAGAAAGACAAAGATCTCAGATGAATCAGGCCTCTGCTCGTTCTCCACAGGGGTAAGGATCTTTTTACTATTGGGACCCAGATTAATTCATTCAGGCATCTCTAGGGAGCCTTTTTGGAAACATCCCAGCCACACATACTAACACAAGTCTTTCTTCTGACTAGCTTTTGCTCCTTTCACCATGTTTCACCAGTCTGTTCTATTATAGCTTCTTAGGTTATGTTACATCCTTTAATTTTTAGCCTCTTCATTCAGTTTCTGTAGCAGAACACATGAAATTGGGATGAAGTCCTCAAAGTACTCCACATGATAATTGTTTTGTCTTTGTAATAGCTTAACAAATAAATCTAGGTTTTCTATGTTATTGTACTCTCATTCTTGACTAAAACCATTAATGGGAAATGTTCGTTTGTTTTTTTAAGTAATGTTGGCAAAAATGAGAATCTTGTTGGTCTTATTTTTGTTTGACTTCTGAGAATATGAACATGAAATGAGTAAGGAAGTGTGTCATTAAAGCTTCTGGCAGATATTTAGTAGGGCAAGGATTTAACACATTTTAAGGAATTTCTGCTTCTGCTACTTGATTTGGAGAAATTTCTTCTAGCATACTTATCAACTCAGTTTGTATTTACAGATTTATACTTGAACTTCAATACCATTATTTGACTTTAAAAATAAGGTTAACCGAAATTGGTTTGGCTCAGTGGATAGAGCGTCGGCCTGCGGACTGAAAGTTCCCAGGTTCGATTCCGGTCAAGGGCATGTACCTGGGTTGCGGGCACATCCCCAGTGGGGAGTGTGCAGGAGGCAGCTAATCGATGTTTCTAACTCTCTATCTCTCTCCCTTCCTCTCCGTAAAAAATCAATAAAATATATTTTAAAAAAATAAAAAATAAAAATAAGGTTAGAAAAGCTATTCGGAATCACTTAGCTAATTAGTGACTAAACTTTGTCACCACTAAGCCCGGTTTTATTTTCAACACTTTCCCTTGGTTTCCCTCATTCTTCATGGTAGACTGAAAAGAAAGTAATTTTTCTTTTTCTGACCCTCTCAGAAATACCAAATTTGTTACAATAGGCAAGTGAAAGGCCCACTCGGAATGGACACTGGAATGTTCTGAGACCTTCATACCAACTACTGTCCTGAGTTCTCTACATATGTTATGCATATGCTATTCATAACTACATACGTGGAAGAGATGTTTTTATTGCTCTACTTTAGAGATGAGGAAATGGTTTAATTGAGAGGCAAAGTAACGCTTAGTATCATAGAGTGAGCTGGGATTTTTAAGCCTTACCATCTACCAGGAGCTGAAAGGAAACACAGACTGCTATAAATCTCAGCAGCACTCACCCTGTCCTAGACATTTACCCATTTCAGTAAGCAGTCAGGGTATTCTTATGCATGGGTTGATTTTAGAAATTCTATTTGGGTACCATTTTATTTATTTGTTCATTCATTCATTCATTCATTCAATAAAAGAATTGTTTATTTAGAAAGTCACAGAGGTAGGAAGTGAGCCGTAGAAGAAAGGGGCCCAAGAAACAAAAGTTACAGAGGCAGAAGAAGGGCCCTTGAAGTTTGGGAGGAAGAGGCCAGGGAAACTGACGTTGAGGAAGCGGGTGGGGAAAGATGCTGATGTGTTCTAGAGAGAGAGAGCCACCCTTGAATCCCCCCTCCCCTTTTTTAAAAATATGTTTTTATTGATTTTAGAGAGGAAGGGAGAGGGGGAGAGAGAAACATCAATGATGAGGGAATCACTGATGGCCTGCCTCTTGCACACCCCACACTGGGGATCCAGTCCACAACCCAGGCATGTGCCATTACCGGGAATTGAACCATGACATTCTGATTCAGAGGTCGCCACTCCACCATGGAGGCATGCCAGCAGGGCTTGAGTTCCTTTTTAAAGTCATGCTTACAGACTTGTAATCCTAACTTTTAGTGAAATACAAAGTTCTCTGATAACATGCCAACAAAATGTCAAGAAGATTCTGCTCATTGTGTTTCCTATGGGCACTGCTGTGCTCGGCCTGGTATTGTGGATAATATACTCAACTAAGATGTAGGAGGCCAAGCATCTCCTGGCGGGGCAGACAAGATGCAAAGAGTCACCTGTCACGTTCTGTAATACCAGTCAGCTGCACCCACGGGAGAAAATAGGAGAAGGAGTGAGAAAGAGATTAGGTCAGACTTCTAAAAAGTGAAATTCGTAATTATCAGCCAGCATTTCTTGATTCTATTTGAGTTTAATGTTAGGGTTGCTAGAATTGTTTCATTTCTTGGTATAGAACAAATTTAAAGAAAGGCATAGACATTTTCTGCCCATATGTGAGCCATCTAAAATATCCCTAATAGCTAGGACTAGTGGTCATCTAGATTCTGTCGTTTTTAACATATATTCATTAAGATATGATGCCAGCACGTTTCCTCCTCCCTCTTTGTAGGTTATGCATTTTGAGATCTTGTTAGGATCTTTACCAATATTAGTAAAAAGATTATGCACAGGTTATCATAATATATATAGTCCTTTACTTTTAGAAAAGGACAAGTGTGATTACTCATTGCTCAGAAAGAGATTTGCATTTGTTTTACCTGTAGGATTTCAGATAGTAGCACTCCTGTATAGCTAACCCATGCAAATCCCATTTTATAAGTGTTTCTAGAATGGCTGAATCTACATCTGCTATCCATCTGTGGCTAATATATAGTAATTGAATTCTAAGCAAATCTCTTATGAAGGTTCTAATAGAATTATTGCCATCCATTGCCAAAGAAGCTGAAACAAACATTTTTGGTAGCATCTCACACTGTCTGCTTATAGATACATTAGGGGCCAAATTTGTGCACCTTGAAAGGAACTGTGGGCTGCGAGGCTGCGGTGGGCACAGGGGTGGGTCTTGGTCCATCCTCAGCACCCCCGCCCTGCCCCTCCTGCAACCATCCCTAATCCCCTGTCTGCCAGCAGCGCCACTCCCATCACTCCCACGCACTGATGGCACATGCCCCGCTCACGCCCACTGACGGCACAGAGCAGTTGGGACCAGTGCCAGCAATGGGTGCAAGCGGGGTTTGTGCCAGCAGTGGATTCGAGTGGTGGCTCTGGTGCCAGCAGCCGGTGTGAGCAGGGCCATCTTGGCAGTGGGTGCAAGAGGTGGCTGCTGGCCCTGATCACACCCGCTGGTGGCACCGAGCGATTGGGGCTGGTGCTGGGTGCCTCACCCCTCAGGAGCAGGGGGAGGTGGAGAAGCCCTCAGGGGCCACCAGGGCTGGCAGCCACTGCTCGCACTCGCTGATGGTGCCGAGTGATTGGGACCAGTGCAAGCTGTGGGTGCAAGTGGGGCTGGCACTGGCAGCAGGTATGAGCACTGGGTAGGACCACAGGGCACAGGAGCAAAGAATTTTCAGTAACCACCAGAGGCTCACCCAATGACATGAACCGGCGCCCTGCGCACGTCACCTCCACTCACCTGGAGGTGAGTCTGGCACTCCCACTCACCTCCTCCACTATCCCTCTGCAGCTGATGCCTGCCATGTTCCACGCTCTGCCACCTGCTGCCATTGCCTGCCATGGTCCGTGCACACCCCCTGGTGGTCAGCACACGTCATCGCGACTGGTTCTGCTGTTCAATCTATTTGCATATTAGGGTTTTATATATATACATAAAACCAATATGTAATATCAGGTAGCTCATAGTTTCAGATGGGAAATTAGCCTTTTAGGAGTACAGTGGACCTAATTTTTTATTTGTTTTTAACATAATTTTAAGAAGATAAAAAAGAGAAATGGAACCTGGGGATAAGAAGTCTAAATAAAAGTGAATACAAGTTAACTAATTCTTAGGATTTCTTTTTATTTTATTTTAAAGATTATATGAATCACTAATATACACAGAACAACAGTGCCTAAAAAATGGCCCAATAAATGTTAATTATTACTAGTAGTAGTAATTCTTTTTATACCTGAAAGGAGAAGCTTAAAATATAACATTAACTCATCTCTAAGAAACCTGAAATATAAAAATCCACTGAGCAATTAAAATATATGTGGTGAAATCTGAATTTTTCTCACAGGACCTCAGGACTTCACTGCATGTCTCTACTGCTCTACAAACAGGTCTGATGTAGCCGAGCATCTAGTTTCTAGGCAAGCCACAGGTTAGAAGAGGAGAAAGGAATGTTTGTGTCCAGCATAGCAATAACAGCAGTAAAAAGCTGATAGAATTATGACGAAAAGCAAATATATGTATTACAAAAAAATACAGCAGTCTAAGCCTTTATAGCTGCATGGTGCAAATTTGAGGATAGTGCAGCAATTTATGTTCATGAAAGTATGACCAAAATTATGAGCCCAAGTTCTGGTTGTAATTGGGCAAAAATAAGCAGAAAAAATTTATTCGAAGCCTATCTGGTAGCTCACAAATGGATAGCAGCTGGGAGTGGTTTACATAAGATGTTTGATTCCTCTGTTGCTGTTAGACTGATTTCTTAATTGCCTCCATGTCTTTGAGTCACCACAGAGTCCTGGTTGGCACTGTGTGTGTTGCCAGGGACAGAAGATGAGTGACCCCATCAGCTTCTGTAGTGGGAGGGCATTTCCCCTGCCCAGATTCTTACAGTGGAAGATTAACCCAAATAGAAGGATGCTTGGATGCTGGCTTGCAAAAAGTTTATAGCTATCTACTGCAACCCCAAGTTTTTAAAAAGTACTTCAATAAATTGGAATTGTATATAGTAAAAGTAAAGAAAGCTTGTTTTGTTTTGTTTTTTGTTAATCATCACCTGAGGGTATTTTTTTCATTGATTTTTAGAGTGGGAGGGTGGGGAAGAGACAGTGATGTGAGAGACACATCGATTGGTTGCTTCCCACATGCCCCAACTGAGGCCAGGGATGGTGCCTGCAACTGAGGTACATGCCTTTGACCGGAATCTAACACATGACCCTTCAGTCCATGGGTTGATGGACGCTCTAACCATTGAGCCAAACCAGCTAGGGCAAGAAAGGTTTTTATGAAAACTGAGGGACACATTATTTGTCAAAAATGCACATGTTCTGTGATCTAGAACAGTGGTTCTCAACCTGTGGGTCGTGATCCCTTTGGCAGTCGAATGACCCTTTCACAGGGGTCGCCTAAGACATCCTGGATATCAGATATTTACATTACGATTCATAATAGTAGCAACATTACAGTTATGAAGTAGCAACAAAAATAATTTTATGGTTGGGTCACAACATGAGGAACTGTATTTAAAGGGCCAGAAGGTTGAGAACCACTGATCTAGAAAATCCACTTAAAGGAATTTATCCTATACATAGTTTGCACATTAGTAAAGGTTATATATGCAAGGATATTAATTGCAATTTTATTTGTAAAAGTAAGACTGAAAACAACCTCATTGTTTATAATTAGGTATGGATCAATTTGCAGTACAGTTTAAGGGTTAGAAAATTATCCTTAAAAGGAGTTAGGTAGTACTTATGTATTGATACTGAATAAGCTCCAAGATATATTAAATGGAAAAGATCAAGATGCAAAGATATTTTATATAGAAGACATGGGGCCAGCTGGCATCATGCTTGTGAATATATGAGATACCTCTGGAAGGACATAAGAACGTGGTTATAGTTATTTCTGGTAGAAATAGGAGATGAAGAGGAGGGGGAATTTGGAAACGAGCAGATATGAATAGAAGTTAAGGCCATATGAAGATGGAAGAGTGTAGTACTGGATCTACAAGCCAAGGAATTCCTGGGGCTACCAGAAGCTAAGAGAAGCCTGGAATAGGTCTAACGGGGGTGGGCAAACTTTTTGACTCAAGGGCCACAATGGGTTCTTAAACTGGACCGGAGGGCCAGAACAAAAGCATGGATGGAGTGTTTGTGTGAACTAATATAAATTCAAAGTAAACATCATTACATAAAAGGGTACGGTCTTCTTTTTCAATAGTTTTATTCATTTCAAATGGGTCGGATCCAAGGGCCATAGTTTGCCCACGGCTGGTCTAGGACCTTTAAAGGGAATGTGGGCCTGCTAACACCTTTGTCTTGGGCTTCTGGCCTCAAGAACTATGAGACAGTATACTTCTAAACCACCCAGCTTGTGGCACTTTGTTATGGCAGACAGTGAAAACAAAACAAATTACACCCCCCAGCACCACA
>NW_006296801.1:213587-214647 GCF_000327345.1 Myotis davidii | reverse complement strand
ACACACACACACACACACACACACAGTCTTTTTTTAAAACTGAGGTATAGGAAATGGGGCTATATATATATTCTTTTTTTTAAAAAAAATGTTTTTATTGGTTTCTAAAGCGTAAGAGAGAGAGAAACATCTATAGGCTGCTTCCTTCAAACCCCCTATTGGGGATAGAGCCCACAACCCGAGCACATGCCCTGATCAGGAATCAAACTGGCGAGCTCTTGGTGCATGGGTTAGCACTCAGCCACTAAACCGGAATGGCTGGGCTGTTCTGAAATTTTTTTGGCATGTTAAATTAAACACATGTCTGTATATTCACATGTAGTGAGGAAATAAAATTATACAAATACAACTGAAGCTTCTTTTGTATTCCCCCAATCCCAGTCCCTCTTCAGAGGTCACCATCACTATTCCAAATTTGGTATTTATTATAACTCTATTTTTGCCACATATGTATGTATATATCCTATTAATATTGTACATGATTGGGTTCCATATTTTTAAATTTTTATTGGTTGAATCCTTCTGTTGCTTTTACTGTGTAACACTTTGAGAGTTTTATCCAAGTTGATATAGGCAGCTGTATAGCACAGTTCGTCCATCCTCTTGATGGGCATTTAAGGTTCGTTATTCATTAAAGTAATGCTGCATTGAATATTCATGTGCATGTCTTATGCACATGTGTGTGTTTCTCTATCACATTAGCTTACATTCTTCTCATTATGCCTACCACAAGTGCATTTCCCATAGGACCCACAAACACTTATTTCTGCTAATCCCAGAAACAAAAAATACTTGTGTAAATCTTAAACTTGATTAGATTTTGCTCAACTGTTCTCTGAAAAGAATTTGGTGATTTACACTCCACAATCTGCCCTTGTACTATGTTCTGGATACTAATCTCCTACTCTGATCTGTCTGTCATTCATTTCGTGATCCCCACGCTCAATTGTCTTCAAGAGGAGAGACTTATTCATAAACTATTAACATGTACACACACATTATATATACAAATATATATATACTAGAGGCCCGGTGCACAAAAACTTGTGCACTCAAGGGT
>NW_006296801.1:205909-212468 GCF_000327345.1 Myotis davidii | reverse complement strand
GCTGGACCCCACAGCACACAGTATTTGTTACAATGTTCCTTAAACTGCAGGCTCAGAGGCCTGCAGCCGCAGGCAGGGAACGTTGGTTTCCTCCATCACTGAGGCAAGCAAGGCTCATGTTAGTTTCAAGCTGCCTGGCTGCTGGCCGCCATCTTGGCTAGCAGTTAATTTGCATATCTCGCTGATTAGCCAATGGGAAGGGTAGCAGTCATACGCCAATTTCCATGTTTCTCTTTTATTAGATAGGATATTTTAATTTTAGAGAGAGGAAAGGAGAGGGGGAGAGAAGGAAACATTGACTGGTTGCCTCCTGGCTGCACCCTGACTGGGACTAAACCTGCAACCTGGGCATGTGCCCCGACTGGGAATTGAACCAAACCTGAGACCCCTTGGTGCACAGATGATGCTCAACCAACTAAGCCACACCGGCCAGGGCAACATGCACATTTCTGTTAACTAGTCTCTAAGTTATGGAATTAACATTTGGACATTTGAAATTTGCTTGTTTTTCAATCTTTTCAGAGGTGATTTTGCAGTTTGAGATTGTCACCTTTGATGGTAAAAGAATGGCTCAGAGGCTAGAGTAATCGTGGACTTTAGTATAACTATGACGGGGTAACCAGTGTATATCGAGAAGATTGACTAGCTACAGTAGGAGGAAATTGTGAAGGAATGGGAAGTATTTTGGATTGATAGGGAGTTTTTAATTCATTTAAACAAAAGATACATTTTGAGTGCCTGTTCTTTGGTGGTGAGTACACAGATTAAGATATAGGTGCTTCTCCCTGACCGGTTTGGCTTAGTGGATAGAGCGTCAGCCTGAGGACGCAAGGGTCCCAGGTTCGATTCCAGTCAAGGGCATGTACCTTGGTTGCGGGCACATCCCCAGTGGGGAGTGTGCAGGAGGCAGCTGATAAATGTTTCTCTCTCATTGATGTTTCTAACTCTCTATCCCTCTCCCTTGCTCTCTGTAAAAAATCAATAAAATATATTTTTAAAAAAAGATTAGGTACTTCAAGGTGTTCAAGCTAGGAAATAGGCAGAGTATTAAGTGCTGTGATGGGGGCTGGGGAGGTGGGGTTTATTATGGGAGCCATTGCAGTTTTTTGTGTGAGGGACTGAAGTGGTAGATTAGGATACAAGTCTGGCCAACTTAGAATGTCAAGGAGGAAGACTAAAGGCAAAGATTCTAGTTAAGAACCTGCTATAGTCCTAGCTTGTTTGGCATAGTGGATAGAGCATTGGCCTGTGGACTGAAGGGTCCTGGGTTCGATTCCCAGTAGGGAGCATGCAGGAAGGCAGCTGGTCAATGATTCTCTCTCATCATTGATATTTCTATCTCCCTCTCTTTTTGTCTCTGAAATTAATAAAAATACATTTAAAAAATATATATTTCCACAAGAAGTTGTGGAATCTTGTATGCCATTTAGAAGCAAGGAAACTTATTCACCATGTAGGATTATTTAAATTGTAGTTATTCTAGCCCTAGCATTCAAGTACAGTTTTGTTATAGCATGTTTTTTAAATAATGTGAACTAGTTCACAACTAATTGCTAAATAGGGCAGTGATGTCAGTAGAACCCAGAAGTCCCATTGGTTGATATGCAGTTTTCCCCAACACATTAACACCCATTTCCTACAGTTTTATAATAGTTAACTGGAGGAATACATGTGTTTATGTCAGAAATAAGAAGCTGTGTCATATATTGATAGGATCGCTCAGGAGTAGAAACAGGAAGTTACTGCAGTCATCTGGGAAATAGGAAGTAGGTGGAGGCTTGGACCAAACTAGGCCATAATGAACATTATGAAAGCCTACCTTCCTAGAAAAACACATGTACACAGGAGGTGTGCACAAGAATGTTTATCGAAGCATTGCTTTAATAGTGAATAACGAGGCCCTGTCCTGGTAGCTCAGTTGGTGAGAGCATTGTCCTAATACGCCAAGGTTGCAGGTTCGATCTCTGGTCAGGGCACTTATAAGAAGCAACCAGTGAATGCATGGATGAGTGGAACAGCAGATCAATGTTTGTCTCTCAAATCAATTAAAAAAAATTTTTTTGAAGTGAATGACTAGAATACCCCATCAATAGATTGGATAAACTATGCAGTTTGAATTAAGTTACTAGCCAAAGAGAAATGTCATATATACAGATGAATATGAGTCGAGTTATATAAGCTAGAGATACAAATTTGGCAGTCATTAGGATGTAGATGCTGCTATAAGGCCACAGGACTGGATAAAATTACTAAGGCAGTAAGTATAAATAGAAAAGAGCTCAGAGAAGTGAGCCCTGGGAGACTATCATGTAGTTTGGGGAAAGGAGGAAGAACTATCTAAAGAAACTTGAGAAAATGATTTTCTGAAACAAGTGTTTTCAGGAGACAGAAATTAATTGTATCAAATACTGATAGGAAGGATGAGAGTTCCATTTAACAACATGGAAATTCTTGGCAAGAGTTTCAGTGGAATGTTGGAATTGAAGGCCTGATTAGAATGCTTTTAGAGAAATTGGGAAGAGGAAAATTGAAGAACTTCAAACTCCCACCACCACATCTACTTACCTAACTCTTCTTGTGCCAATATGTTACTTTTTCTCCTGTTACTATGAAGAGCTGTCTATGCCTCTGGTTGAAGCCAACCCCTTCTATTGTGTATTTGATTCTGTCTTCACTAAATCTCCCCTTCCTCTCCTACATCATCAGTTATTTTCTTTCTACTGCACCATTCTGGTCAGCATATAAACAAGCTGATATCTTTCCTGTTAAAAAAAAAATCTCTTGACCCAACTTTCTCCTTTAGCTACTGCCCACATTTTCTTCCCTTTACAGAAAAATTCTTTGAAAGGACTGTTCAGGTGCAGGCATGGAATAAGCAGATTTAATCAAGTTGTGGTTAAGCCATGTGAGGATGATGAAGAGATAAAGAAACAAGCAAGTTAAAATGGTATGCAAGTGTGTAACTTAAGCTGCTTAAGCGTGGGAAACCGCCTCTAGTCTTCTCTAGCAGAGAGGTGTAGACAAGGAGCCAGGAAGGCTGGTGACCCTTGAAGCCCTGGCAAAGGTCAGAGCTATGCACCCACTGTTTAGTCCAGACAATGGTAGCTGAAGCAAATTCCCCACCAGATAGTCATGTAAATCCTTACTGATAAGATATTCTGTCTTTTACTGGAACTTGCCTGCCTATGGGCTATGGGTGGATCCCAAACTGAATAAAAAGATGGTGAGGCCTGAGCACAAGCGGAGTCCATCCTCTTGGCATGGGCTCTCGCCTGGCCCCCCCAATTCCCAAATTATTTCTTGTCTCGTCTCTTTCATTTGTGTGCGGCCCTCTTCCAGATCCTGAACCCTGAACCACGTGCGACGTGGGGGAACATACATACTTAAGAGAAAACTTGAGAGGAGTGAGAGATGTGAAAAGGGGGTGGTAGCAATGAACAAAAGCTCCCCATGAAGGTCAAGGAATCATTGGAAATAGGGTCCTCAAGCTGGAAAGAGGTGTTAGTGTTGGAGAGTGGGGTGTTGAGATCATAGAAGAGTCTGAGTTATTGCTAATGACCAATTCAAGGTTATGACCAAAGTTGTAGCTGAGACAGAATAGGAAAAACTATTGAGTCTTTCAGTTCAGCCGACATACTGAGAGGCAAGACACTGTAAGCATCATCTGTATGGGCATTGAAATCACAAGAAATATACTGGAGTAGTATTGTAGAGAGAGTAAGACAGGAACTAAGTTCTTAAAGGAACAATGGGGAATTGGGACTGTACAGTAGATAACTGCAGTAAGAAGTACGCTGGTAGCAGAAGCCCTATCTGATGGCATGTTTTTTATAGGGAGCAAAATTCAGGCCTAGTATTGCCAGATATTTTGATATTTTGCAAGAGGAAACTGGATTTTTATGTGAAAAAGACTTAAAATACTAGCTGTGTGTGTGTGTTGTTTTTAAATACTGTGCAGGCCAAATAAACTGTGTCATGCTTTGGCTGTTTTGGCTCAGTGGATAAAGCACAAGTTCACAAATTGAAGGGACCTGGGTTTAATTTCTGTCAGAGGCATGTAACTAGGTTGCAGGCTCCCTCCCCAGCTCACGTTGATGTTTCTGTCTCACCCTCTCCCTTCCACTCTCTAAAAATCAATGGAAAAAGATCCTTGGGTGAGGATTAACAACAAAACAAAATGTCAGAGACTGAATTTAGCCATTGTCACAATTTTATGAACTCTGCTTTTAAAATAGAAACTACTGCCCTAACCAGTTTGGCTCAGTGGATAGAGCGTCGGCCTGGGGACTGAAGGGTCCCAGGTTCGATTCCAGCCAAGGGCATGTACCCTGGTTGCCGGCATATCCCCAGCTGGAGGTGTGCAGGAGGCAGCTGATTGATGTTTCTCTCACATCGATGTTTCTAACTATCACTCTCCCTTCTTCTCTGTAAAAAAAAAATCAATAAAATATATTTAAAAAATAAAATAGAAACTACTAAGGTGCCCTGGCCAGCTTGGCTCAGTGGATAGAGCGTCGGCCTGCGGACTGAAGGGTCCCAGGTTTGATTCCAGCCAAGGGCACATGCCTGCGTTGCGAGCTGGATCCCCCGTAGGGGGCGTGCAGAGGCAGCCGTTCAGTGTTTCTCATCATCGATGTTTCTATCTCTTTCTCCTCCCTTCCTCTCTGAAATCAGTAAAGAAATATATTTAAAAAAAAAAAAAGCTACTAAGGTGTGTGAGTCCACGGTTGTCAAACTGGCTGGCTGGCTGCCTTGCCATAGTTCAGTCTGCAGGTGTAAAGAGGGACTGTACAAGCTGATCACCAAGCAGCACTTGAAGTACCTGGCAGTTTGTCACTTGCCTAATTGATTACTGCTCAAACAGATTTTATTTCACCCCATATTTGTTTACTTCAGTTCTAACCCTGATAACGGAATTGCTTTTGAAGAGAAACACACCTAACCTTTTATGGCCAGAACTTCCATTAAAGTAGACCTCATACAATAAAAGAAATAGGGGAAATTTTGAAGGTTCTTTAAGCCTTAAAAAAAAAAAAAAGGCTAGTTAATTCCTAAACAAATTTTACTGTTATAAAATATTTAATGTTTCTTCAAAATCTTCATTTTCCTTTAGTCATACTGATGACTGAGAATATTTTTTGTATTAAAGTAGAAGTCCTCAAGATGGTGTTTGACTGTATTTGAACTTGGGCAGGGCCGCAACACTCCCTAGACTTAGTTTCCTTATCTGTAAAACAGATTAAAAATACATGCCCTACCTACTTTGATTAGGATCAAATGAGAGTGTGAAAAGGTTACATCTTGACTTTGTATGGGTGCTTTGTGTCATACAGTATACTATTAAAGAATAACAACTTGCCTAAAGCTAGTGAGCTGCTTTCTCTGTTTAGAGAAAATAGTTTAGATTAGAATATACTTAAAATTTAGGAAACCCTGGGAATATGAGTGGGTATATAATCTGCTTCCAAAAGCAACTTTCCTATTGAAAGATGACACTGGGTATCACTGTGTGAGGTACTGGCTGAAAAGTATCCTCTCCAGGTCTGAGAGCATGACTGGTACTGTGGTTAAAATCCTGTTCATTCAGGAGACACTTGATATACACACTTTCTTTGGGCCTCCCATCACCTTCCCTTGCTTTCTCACCCTGTACTCATTTTTTTTTCCTCACCAAAATGAACAATTATCACTTGATTTATAGTTAATGTAGTGAGTCTCTGCTAGCAGCATTTAATACACACTCAAAAGAACAAGTCTTAACTGAGAAATACAGGATGCCTCATTTTCATGGTAATTTTTTAAGTCCCAGTGATGAAAACTAAGGCAGCTTCCTCAAAGGAAGTGACATTGATGAATCCAGTGCAGCCAGTGTGCTGAATCTGAGGAGACAAAGTCTTTATAACGTCCAACTAGACTGTCTTGTGACTTAGTCTGAGTCTTTTGGAACAGTTACTCCTTCTTGTTAGTTGTATGGTTGTTATACAGCCATGGAAGGAACAAGCTGAATGTCAAAATCATCAACAATATACCTGGAAGATAAAACACAATAAAATAAAAACAAATCTCTAAAATTCATAATCAACAAGTAGGTATAACTTAAGATTATATGTACAATTACATACCAAGAGATTGGAAAGCAATGTTTAAAAGAATTAGCTACATCAATTATACATAAAATGTAGATCATTTCTAAATCTAATATTCTTGCATTATTCTTCTTCAACCATGAACCCTTAAAAACAATATGTACTTGGTAAAACCAGTAAGATCTAAACATAGAGGATAAACCAAACCTGAATAGTTGGAGTTCTAGTTCTGACTCCATTACTGACTTGCTGAGCGAGAACCTCTGGACTTGGGTCTCCATTTGCTCTTTAAAATGGCAACACTGGAGATTGGGAACCAAGATGGCGGCATAGGTTAACGCCGGAGTTTGCTGCCTCGAACAACCACTTCAAAAATACAATTAAAAGACGGAACGGACATCACCCAGAACCACAGGAAAGCTGGCTGAGGGAAAATTCTTCAACTAGAAGGAAAAAGAACAGCATACTGAGGC
>NW_006296801.1:202850-204687 GCF_000327345.1 Myotis davidii | reverse complement strand
TGGCAACACTGTCTCCCATATTCTCGAGTAGTGCTTTTCAACCTTTTTCATCTCATGGCACACATAAACTAATCTCTAAAATTCAAAAGTCACCAAAAAATACACTTTTTGCCAATCTGACCAAAAAAATAGGTATAATTTTGATTCATTCACACCAGATACCTATCTATAGTTATGTTGGCTGTTCTTGGTTATTGTTTTTTTTTTGTTGTTGTTGAAAGATTTAAATTAAAAAAATAAATAAATAAAATGGCAACACTGTCTCCCATATTCTCGAGTAGTGCTTTTCAACCTTTTTCATCTCATGGCACACATAAACTAATTACTAAAATTCTGAAGTCACCAAAAAATACACTTTTTGCCAATCTGACCAAAAAAATAGGTATAATTTTGATTCATTCACACCAGATACCTATCTATAGTTATGTTGGCTGTTCTTGGTTATTGGTTTTTTTTGTTGTTGTTGTTTTATTTGACAATCTTAAGGGAAAAGGTCAGTGCCCCTGACTAAATATTCAGGTATTGCAGATTTTAAAAATTCTGGCAGCACACCTGTTGAAAATTGCTGCCCTAGCCCTGGCCAGGTGGATTAGTAGTTGGAGTGTCACCCCTTACACCTAAAGGTTGCCAGTTCAATTTCCAGTCAGGGCCTAGGTTGCACCGATCATGTACAGGAGGCAGCGATCAATGTTTCTCTCACATTGATCTCTCTCTCTAAAAATCAATGGGTGGGTGGGTGGTGGTGGTGGTGGTGGGGGGTGTTCACTTCCTCAGATGAGGATTAGAAAAAAAGAAAGAAAATCACTGTCCTAAGGATGTTCTGGGAAAATAAAACAACTGAAATGAAAGCACTCTGGAGTTTTCACTTGGAATGATCAAAAAAGAACACTATGTTAGATTACTTTATCTCTTCTCATTTTTTCATCAAATCTTAACCGTTAATAGCCTTTAAAGCTGTATCAAGCAAAATATCTAGAACAAAATTTCGGTTAATGTTGAAATTTTAAATCTTAAATATGAAAAAAAATGACATAATAGTAAATCTTCATTTTGAGGTCATACCAGGCAAATCTTGCATGTAGGTCCTGGTTGATTTTTCAGTGAGGAACAGGGTTAGAGTAGAGTGCTCAAATCACTGCCTTGAAAGGGAAGTCTCCAATAGTTAATATGTTTTATCTTAACATACTTAGGTCTAAAGCTCTAGGTCAGTTTTAACTAAGATTAAGAATGAGTGTTTGTCACATGCAGATTTGATATTATATTACTCTTATTTGGTAACAACAGGAAACCTTAAGGTTTAATTAGCATTTGGATAGCTTAACATATTTTTAAAAAGATGAGTCTGTTTTGCAACCAAAGGCTTGAAATGAAAAAAATGTCAGAACAATCCCTAGGTTATGATCCACCAAATCCTGCATTTTCTTTATAAAGTCAGAGCTAGAAAATAAAACATCACATGGAAAACTTTTTTCTAAAATGGAATTCCCATTTCATATAAGCAAATGTAATTTTCATTCTATGATATGTGTAAATTAGAGAAATAATTTTATATCTAGTCTTATAATCACATTTATAACATTTTAAATTAATTTTGGGGAGATGGCAGGGGGCATTAAAGGAATTACAATATCCGCTATGAAGAGAAACAAGAACTAGGCTGTGGTTTTCAAGAATAGCTTGCTCCTTGCTTGGTCAAAAAAGAAAAGAAGATAGCTGTCTGGGCATTGCTGTCCATTTCACTCCATGGCATTTCCTAACGTAGCTTTATGGGATTTTGCTTGTTTTGACTCCTTATCTCTTACTTAGCTCTTTGAATGACTTGTAAAAATATAATTTA
>NW_006296801.1:194773-202711 GCF_000327345.1 Myotis davidii | reverse complement strand
TCGGGACACTTGTAAGTCAAGGCCCCACTGTGTTCTAAAAACTGCCATATTTTCACACCTCTTATCCATATATATATTGAAGGATTCCTGTATTGTTTCTCATTCATGAATCTCTTAAAGAAATAGTATAGGAACAGCCCTAGCTGGTTTGGCTCAGTGGAAAGAGCGTGAGCCTGCAGACTGAAGGCGGACTGAAGGGTCCCAGGTTCAACTCCAAGGTCAAGGGCACGTGCCCGGGTTGTGGGCTTGATCCCCAGTAGGGGTCTTGCAGGAGGCAGCCGACCAATGATTCTCTCTCATCATGGATGTTTCCGTCTCTCCCCTCTCTCTTCTCTGACCTCAATAAAATATATATATATATAGAAATATAGGAACATGCCTCCTTAAACCAAAAATGACAACAGGAATTTTTATGTTGGGTCTATGTAGAAAAAAGGAGGTCTTTAGTCCAACTAAGAATCTTTGCTTATTTTCAACAAGCTAAGTAGGGCCATACATAATTGCATAAAAGTTGATTCTAATTCCAGTTTTAAAGGATTCCTTAAATAGGAAGCAAAGGAATGGATAAAAATATATTTGTATTTTGTTTGGTTTGTTTTTGGACAAGTGGTTCTTTAAAGTGCTTTGGTAATGGCCATATACAACATTACCTCCTTGTTTGGACTACAATAACAGGAAGAGAATATATCCTTTTTCCCTTTCTGCTACTCGCTAGTTTGTATACTGTACTTTCTAAAGGGGCAGAGATGATAGTTTCTTTTTTATTTTTCATGAGATTTTTCCCCCCAGTATGTTCTTCAAGAAGAAATTATGGAGTGATTTGGACCTGTGTTTAAAGTAAAATGTCAGGGTCCTTTTACAGAGAGTGTCATTACTACTGATTTCTTATCAAATTCTTCTGGAAAGGCCTACTTTTTAGCATTCTTTCAAGTAATGGGTGAAACAATTCCTTAGTATCATGGGCCTATTATTAACATCATATTTGGGACGCATTAAACAAATATGTATATAATGTTAATAATATATGTTGATTTCAAATAAGACATATTAGAGATTTTTCCACATGAAAACTATCACTAGACCTGTCCAATTAGTGACCTTTTTAGCTTCTTCATTAACTTCAGTGACATTTTTAACTTCTTAAAAATCAAAAATAGAGAAAATTTATCTTTAAAGCATTTATTATTGGAAAACTAGCAATCTGTTGAACTAAAGAAAAAAAGGCACCAATATTAGCATTTTAAAATGCAGGTTTTCTCTGATGTTCTACATGTTTAGACCTGCATGTTAACATAACAGATACTACATCAAGGAATGGGAGGTAAATGGCAGGAGTAAAGTGTGAAGGCTGTTCAAACTGTGCCCTTGTTCCCTTCTATATGTTCCCTTTAAGAAGAACAAATGGAGCCGAGCAACAAGAAACAAACTGCTAACTGTGGATAAAAATAAGGATGAACTAATAAAAAGCCAGGTATCCTCATACTCACTTATAGTTATGAATTATAGTCAAGCTTACAACAAATGACTAATCAATAACATATAAAGAAGTGCATATTATCACTACAGTTATTTTTTACCTTTTTGTGGTATTTGGCCCATCTGTATAGAGGACTTTTATATATCTTCTGATTTAATAGAAGTAACAGTAATGAATCTTGTGGATTTTAAAGCTGTGCTCATTACAGGTACACATTGTTATAGAAAATGCTTTTCTGCAAAATGAGTCAAATGAACTAATAGTATTTTATCTGGAGTTCACAAATTGGAAAAAACTAATTTCTTTAGTAAAAAAAATAAGTTTCTAATGAAATTAATCACTCCTCATTTTTTTTGCCCTCATATCTGAGAGTTTTTTGTTAAGTGGTATCATACTTGTAACTGACTATCCTTAACTAGATAATTTTGCTTCTTTGAAGATAAAAACAGTTTTAAAGGTTACTGCACAAGATAAACTGTTATTTCAGGCATGTTAACTATCCTTTTTATTTTATTTTTTGTGCCTTCTCTGGCTTTAGAAATTGATGTGCTACAGTGACATTCCATACCATATTTCAAGATAAATTGATCTTTCAATCATATTAAATAAAAACATGCTTACCTAAAGAAGGAGCCAGCCAATATACTATAAAAAATTGAAGGAAATCTTCATCGAAACACTTGAAATGTAGTGAAAGTGCCAAAGCTGGATTAAATATAGCTCCTGTTAGACTTCCTCCTGTAATACATTTTAAGCAGAGTGATACCAAACCATGTAGCTTACATTTTCTTGTAACTGAAAATAAAGGGGTTATTAAATCTAACTTTTGTTTTACATAGTTAAGGACAGTCACCCTTTGGTATCTGTCGGGGATTGGTTCCAGGAGCCCCTGCAGATACCAAAATCCATAATTGTCCAAGTCCCTTATATAAAATGGCACAGTAGTTGCACATATACATACACATCCTCCCCTATACTTTAAGTCATCTCAAGATTACTTATAATACCTAATACAATGTAAATGCTATATAAATAGTTGTTTATTACATAGGGAATAATGACAACAAAAAAGTGCATACAGTCAGTATAGACACAATTATAGTCCTAGCTACAAAGTACATGTCAGCAACAACATAATTTTTTAAGAATATTTTTGATCCATGGTTGGTTGAATCTGTGGATTTGGAACTCATAGATTCGGAACCTGTGGTTCCATAACAGTAGCCGACTGCATTCTTATTCTATGATCTTTCTTTGTAGAATCACCTGTCTATATAAAAATAGATTATAGGTTATAAAATGCCAGGTGCAAAAAACCCCAACAGGTTATTAAGAAAGTTAATCCAGCCCTGGCTTGGCATGGTTCAGTGATTAGAGCATCAGTCTGTGCACCAGAGGTCCAATTCCCAGTCAAGGGCACTTACCTGGGTTGCAGGTTTGATCCCCACCTCTGGTCAGGCATGTGTAAGAGACAATCAGTTGATGTGTCTGTCTCACACAATGTTTCTTTCTCCGCTCTCTGTCCCTGTCTCCCCCTTCCCTCCCTTCCACTCTAAAAATCAATCGAAGAATATCCTCACTCTTCAGGTGAGGAGGAAAAGAGTGTTAATCCAGTGCTTTTCCTGTATATTATTGTAAAATGTACATTCAGAATGAATCTGCTCTATTGCTGTTCCTATAAGGCTTTATAAAACGGGAGATTTGGCTGTTTTTTAATTTAAATGAATAAATAATAAAAATAAAATGAAAATACATTAAAAAATGGATTCAGTACCTCAGGTTTCTCTTGGACATAGCATACCTTTGTGTTGAAAACAAAAAGTAAAATGGACCAAAGCATTATCATTAACTCCATTTTTACTTGTCAAGAGAGCCCTAAAGAAGTAACGGAATGGTATGTAAATTATACCTCAGTAAAGTGGCTACAAAAATTTTTTTGCCAAGAAGTAACTGAGTAGTCATGAATAATAAGCACAAATCCTGTCAACTGCTTTTCAGGATTCATGGTCTAGCTCTACATGCCCAGTCATAAGAAAACAGCTAAGTACGTTAGTTTATTGTTAATTTGGAATACCATTCAATATTTGGAAATAATGAGAGATCTCCAAGATATATCCTTACAACCACCACCAAAAAAAGCAAACCCAGAAAGTAAGGTATGAAACTTTTTATGTTAACACAAACACACATACTGGATTCTGTAGGGTCTTATCTATCTATATATATTATATATATTATATATATATTAAATGGACAGAAAAAAAGTTTGAAAGGACACACAACACATGCACAGAGGATTGCCTGGAGGAAAGAGTACATGGAGAAGGGGAGGGGATAGGCATGAGGATGACAGTCAAAAGTCACTTTTAGTCCCACTGGTAGTGTCAGTTTTTTTTACAAAAAAGAAAACATGTATTACTTGTGTAATTAAACATGAATTATTTAAAAAGTAAGAAATCATGCACCAGGCATAGAACAGAAAATGGCTTCGAAAAACAAGCTACCTATCATTGGCATTTGAAAGGGAGAAATCTTAACATCTTGAAGAATAGGTATGAGTGGGGAGATCTGGCCAGCTGCTGTGAAGAAAGAGACGTGGAGGACAGCATGAACTGAGTGAAGTCACCACAGTGAAAAGCTAAGTCTCAAATTCTAGGCACTAATGTTTCTCAGCACTCCTAAAGGGAATCACATTCTCTGACAGAATGACACTCCTAAAATCCCATCCGACTCATGTATAATCCAGAATGTCCGTGAACTAATTTACAGTGGACTAGCCCTTTCTAGTGACCAGAATGTTAGTAGCAGATACTATGCTAAGAACTTGCATACATTACTCTATTCCTCACAATTGATATAGATAGTAGTATTCTTCATTTTAAAAATGAAGAAACAACCCAAATTAAGTATCTCTCCTAAGGAAACAGTCCAACTCCTCTTAACCATTCTATTATAACTAGCATAATATAAAATGTCTTGAGCCCAGCTGGTATGGCTCAGTGGTTGAGGGTCGAAGTATGAACCAAGAGGTCAGGGTTCAGTTCCCTGTCAGGGCACATGCCCGGGTTGTGGGCTCGATCCCCAGTGTGGGGTGTGCAGGAGGCAGCCAGCCAATCAATCAATGATTCTCATCATTGATGTTTCCCTTCTTGCTGAAATAAAAATACATACTTTTAAAAATGTCTTGAACTTTTATTTGAACTTATTTTTCATCTTAAAATTAGCACCTGTTTCAGATGGTTATTGTATTAAAAATGAAAACATGTAAAAAGCTTAATTCCCTTCTCCACTGACAAAAATCTTACTTATATTCATCATGAAAAACTCCTGAATTAATAAAGTAAAAATCCTACAAATTTCTTCAGATAATTTATTGTGCTTATTTTGAAAGTCTTTAGACATTACATATGGAATACCCATATATATATTATTTCTTTCTGTATGATTTTTAAAAAGTGAATAGAGTATTTGCCGATTCACTCATTCTAAAAATCCTTACTATTTATTTTGTAGCAGGTGACACCA
The DNA here is from genome assembly GCF_000327345.1 of Myotis davidii. Lineage (NCBI taxonomy): Eukaryota > Metazoa > Chordata > Mammalia > Chiroptera > Vespertilionidae > Myotis > Myotis davidii. Next base: position 197,709 of record NW_006296801.1, on the reverse strand, counting down.
TACTAAGTCATGGTTATATGTTATAATGAATCAATTTTAGTCTCTCTACTCATAAAGCTTACTGTCTAGTGAAGGAAAACAGACATTATATAAGAAAACAAGTGTATAAAAATTCTACAAAGGCCGAAACCGGTTTGGCTCAGTGGATAGAGCGTCGGCCTGCGGACTAAAAGGTCCCAGGTTCGATTCCGGTCAAGGGCATGTACCTGGGTTGCAGGCACATCCCCAGTAGGAGCTGTGCAGGAGGCAGCTGGTCGATGTTTCTCTCTCATCGATGTTTCTAACTCTCTATCTCTCTCCCTTCTTCCTCTCTGTAAAAAATCAATAAAAAATATATTAAAAAAAATTCTACAAAGGAAATGAACTGGGGGCTGTAGTAAAGACAACTTAGATGTATAAAATAATTTTTTTCAACATCAAATTAATTTTAAAAAAATGAACGCAGTCCTCTCTTACTCTGCTTAGTGAGCTAAAATTTCCCATATCTAGGTTAAGGAAGATTTGCTTGAAATTTGCATCAGTAATTTTATAGCTTTAACATGCTAATAGGTCACACAGCTTCTTCCCCCTCTCCCCCCACATTTCCCCCCTCTTAATTTGGGAAACCAATTAAGTACATAAGTGGTAATGACTTCAGTGACCTCAATTTGTGCCTCACGGCGCAGGGTGCTAAATCAATAAATACACAATCAGACACTTGGTCACTGGCTATCCAAGGAGCCTGTGGCTACAGGGCTGGTCAGTTATGTTCTGTCTTAAAATACATAACCAGCTGTTTTAACGTGACCTGTATTGGTGGTGACTTCTGAGTACCCTCAACTGTGTCCCAGCTGTGGCAAAACATTTTGCAAGGGATGACCCTGTTTATATATGGAGGATGTTTCTGCTTTTGCTAAAACCTAAAACGTTAATAAACAACTATTCACCAACTCCTCAAATATGCATTATATCCTGCCCTCTTGCCTATACCATTTATGTCCATCTGTGTCTAAAAAAGAATGGTACTAGATCTAAAGGAAGGAAAACATTCGTGGTGTTCATTTTACCCTAGGAGGGCAAGCATGTGTTTAGTAGGAGTCCTCAGCTCAAGGTTTGTTTCTACTCATTTTAATTTTCATGGGAAGAAGATAAACTCTTACTACATATTTCCTTTCCTCCAAAACATTTTATAATTCAGATATAGTTCCCATGAAGATGTTTTGTTGTAATCTTTTAAAATGACACATTTCATCATTAAACTTTTCTTTTTGCATCTGATATCTGTCAAGGTAAATAAATGGTTTACAAGAAATCAGATTTCTCTCGAGTTATTTGTTTTTAAACCTTTAATTTCAAGCAAGTTTTAATTTTTTAATATTTTTATTGACTTCAGAGAGGAAGAGAGATAGAAACATTGATGAGAGAACCATTGATCAGCTACCTCCTGCACGCTCCCTACTGGGGGTCGAGCTCACAACCCGGGCATGTGCCCTTGACTGGAATCGAACCTGGAACCCTTCAGTCCGCAGGCCGATGCTCTATCCACTGAGCCAAACCAGTGAGGGCCAAGTTTTACTTCTAAAGCATCTTTCTTGATAAGTCACTTAAAAGTTCATTTATGCCCTAACAGGTTTGGCTCTGGATAGAGCGTCGGCCTGGGGACTGAAGGGTCCCAGGTTCGATTCCAGTCAAGGGCATGTACCTTGGTTGCTGGCACATCCCCAGTAGGGGGTGTGCAGGAGGCAGCTGATCCATGTTTCTAACTCTATCCCTCTCCTTACCTCTCTGTAAAAAATCAACAAAATATATTTAATAAATAAGTTAATTTATTACTCAAGATGAATTATTAAGGAAATAAATTTTAAGTAATTTTTCAGGAAAAGAACTAAGAAATAAAACTGAACTGAACTGTACTTGCCACTCTTACTACTAACCAATCATGTAGCTTTAAACTGGAAGGAACTTTTTAAGCCCAGGATCATTTTTCAGTGAGTGTCAGAAAGGATCTATACCAGGTTGGCTTGAGGAAAGAGGTAGCTGATAACTTATCTTCCTCTCTGCCATTGAAACAATCCCTTTGTAGGATATTTGAACCCTTGGCAATAGCTCACAAGTTCTCAGTTTCAGCACAGAAGTGGCTCCTTTTTCTGAGTGTCCAAAAATTCACTGAATTGAGGATCAATATTTTGGCTCTATTGGTAAAGAACGGGACGCAACATGGTTAGAATAACGGGGATACTAGTACTGACATCACAGAGGTTCAGGGCTTTCAAATACATCTTGATAAAGAGCTTAGGGCCTCAGGTCAAGAGGTCTGGACGAACCGAGTGTTTTGTGGGAATAACAAACCTGCATAGACCAAAAAGGTGATGAGTGCTGCCAGCATGTGGATACGAAGCTTGGTTCCGACCTCCTGGAAGTGCAGCAGGGCACTGTGGAAGATAAAGGAGCAGATGGCCTCTACGACGACAGCTTTGGGCAAGTCGACGTGCATGGGGTTCCTGCAAGCGAAGCTCCTCTCACCGACGTGATACCTGGTCAGTCCCAGGCTCCACAGGGCGCCTATACAGTACCTGCTGCCCAGAGCAGCCATCAGCTGAGCCAACAGCCTCACCGCCCCCGTCTCGGGGGACATTCCCCCCAGCATCATCTGCATCATCACACCGCACGGGTTGCTGGCCGTGCCCACCAGAGTCAGGCCATGCACCAACGAGAAGAAGTAGGTTAGCGTCAGCGACCAGGTGGGGTGCGCGGGTTCCTGCTCGCCCAGCAGCTGCAGCTCAAGGGTGCAGAAGCAGAGTTGGAAGGTGGCCAGAAACTCCAAGACGAAGGCGTGGGCCGAAGGCCGATGCACGTGCCGCTGGAGGACCCCGCGGGCCAGCGCCACGGACAGCACGATCGACAGCATCAAACCCAGCGAGGTGCAGGTGTCCTGCACCTCGGGCCAGAGCCCCCGC
>NW_006296801.1:193058-194369 GCF_000327345.1 Myotis davidii | reverse complement strand
GCCGGGCGGCTTGCAGGTGCGCCCTCGGGGCGTGGGAAGGTGAGCGACCGCTGTTTTGTCAGTTGCTTTGAAGCGAGGAAACGGAGGGTTTTACTACCCGCTCCTAAAACTGTAAAACCGTCAAGCCGGAAAGACACCTAAAGATCATCTTGACCAGCCGCCTCGCGCCCCCGGAGGGCTCCTCCCCGCCGAGGTGCTGGGGCTAGAGCTGGAGAGGAAGGGAAGGGAGAGGCGGCGCGGCCCGCTCTGCTAGGGCCCTGGCGGAGGGGTCAAGGGTCGTCCCGCACGGCCACGCCCTCGCCCCTCTCCCATGCTCCCCTAGACTAGGCTGCGGGTCAGCTCGGCAGCAGGCGGTCGGTCTCGGGCTGGAGTCCGAAGTCTGCGGCCCCGCCCCCTGCTCCGGCCCTCGGGGCGGGCGGACTCTAGACGAGCTGCCCCGCGCGCCCCCGGAGGGCTCCTCCCCGCCGAGGTGCTGGGGCTAGAGCTGGAGAGGAAGGGAAGGGAGAGGCGGCGCGGAAGGTGAGCGACCGCTGTTTTGTCAGTTGCTTTGAAGCGAGGAAACGGAGGGTTTTACTACCCGCTCCTAAAACTGTAAAACCGTCAAGCCGGAAAGACACCTAAAGATCATCTTGACCAGCCGCCTCGTTTTTTATTAATGGGGCGACTGAGCAGACGGGGAGGTGACGGAAGTGCAGGGCAGCGGGTGTGTCGGGGGTGGTTATGCGGGAGTGGATTTCGGGGAAGAGAGAACCAGGGTTTGACCTGTGAAGAAGGGCATGCAACTTGTCTCCTTGATAATCGTTAGTTTTCTTCTCCTGCCTCACAGCGTTGGGGGTCAGGGGACCCACCTCATGCATTGGTTTGCAGCGCAGAGCCCAGCACACAGGAAGTGTCTAATAAGTGCGAGCCTGGAGGTGAAAGAGCAGGTCTGATGGTGCCCAAGTCTAGTTTCAGTTTTGCAAGGTGAAGAGAGTTCTGGAGATGAATGGGTGATGGTTGCACAATAATGTGAATGTGTTACAGGTGCAAAGTTCGTGCACCCGATGCTTCCAAAGAAAGGCCAGTATTCCAACCATTGGCTGCACATTAGAATCACCTGGGAATCTTTTTAAAATCCTGATTTCTGGGCCTCATCCTCTGGAAATTCTGTTTCTTTGTTATGGGGTGGGGCCACAACATTAGTAACAAAGAAACAGAATTTCTGGAGGATGAGGCCCAGAAATCAGGGTTTTAAAAAAGATTCCCAGGTAAGTCTAATGTGCAGCCAAGGTTGAGAACCACTGGTTTAGAGTAAAGAAAGGTTAATTGAGA
>NW_006296801.1:166219-192593 GCF_000327345.1 Myotis davidii | reverse complement strand
AAGAGGAGTTTGAAGGCTTTTAAGGTGAAACTGTCACGCCAGCAAACTTGCTAGGGACTTGCCCGGCACTTGCTCTCTCCCTCTATTTGTTATCTTACTTCTATCATTGACAGTCCCTCTAGGTTGTGGGCTGCTTGCCTGTGTTCCTGAGAAGCATCTACGGTACCAGTCTATAGAGTGTGTTTTCTTTAGTGAATTACCGGTATGTTTACCGGTAATAAACTTGCACTGTTTTATGTATATGTTTGATTACATACAGCCTTGTGACAGTTTTCCTGCATGTCATAAGCATTTGAATATAAATTAAAATGTTAAAATCAAATCTGATATTGTTTTACCTTTTATTTGGTGTGTGGAAGGTGTGCGGAAGAGGGGGTATTCTTATACAGCGAGTATATAACAAACTCTGTATTTTGAGTGGAAATGTTAGGGGGTCGTCTTATACGCCCAGTCGTCTTATACGCCGGCAAATACGGTAATCTTCAAACCCATGTTAAGAGGGCCCACAATTCAGACTGTCTTCTCTGACAGGGAAGGGAGGAGGGGCGAGGCAAGTGGTGCGTTTCCTCCCCTCCTTCCCCTCCCCAGAGAGCTAGAGGGCTAGGCGCTGAACAGGACTCCAAGGAGGAGCTGGGCAGCTCTAAATCCCTTTGATCCTGGTCTGTGGTTGAGCCCCTCTGACCTGAGTCCTTGTGGAGACTCCCGTAAATCTTTGATAAACAGTCATTATTTCCCCACCCCTTCCAGAAAGGCCCCTGGGCAAGGGGCTGCTGGGGCAAAAACTCAAGCCTCAAGCAGAATTCCTTTGGTTAATTAGCATATTTGAGGCAGGTGCTATTAATCCATAGGCTCTGAGAAGAATACATTGTAGAATTAAGACAGAGCATTTCACTCTGGTACAAATGTACTTAACATCACTAAACTGTACACTTAAAAATGGTTAAGATGGTAGCTTTTATGTTATGTGTATTTTACTACAATTTTAAATGTGGGTTTTTAAGGGATGAGCTAGCATGGATAAACCTTAAATGTATATTGCTAAGTGAAAAATCTGAAAGACTACAAACTATGTGATTCTATTTATAGGATGTTCTAGAAAAGGGAACTATAGAGGCAGAAAATAGATTTGTAAGGAGTCCATGGGAGAGAAGGGTTGAAAAGATTAAGCATCGAGGGTACTTTATGGTGGTAAAACTATTTTGCATAAAACTGTAAGGGTGGATATGTGACACTATGCATTTGTCCAAACCCATAGAACCTTAATGTAGGCAAATTTTAACAAACCATTTAGGAGAATCCCAAAATGGGATAAAGACTGGAACAAAATAATACACATTATAAATGTGTGAACCAACCTCATGGGAGGGGGTAGAAGAAAAGATGCTGATCTATAACTTGGAAATGAGTGGAATCTGTAAAACTAGATGCAGAAGGAACTGTACACCTGTTTCTAGTTGAAAACTTGTATATCCACATGGGGAAAGGCTAGAATGATCCAGGGGGTAATGAACTAGAGTTGGAGATGTCACTATGACCTCATGTTTAGCTTAATATCGATACAGGCAGTTACATACAGAAATATTTATAGATGTTTGTGTGTGTTCTATAGTTTATACACACACAGCCTTTCCTTACTCTGATACCTGACAGGGCTTAGGAAGTAGGATACCCTGGTAGCAATGAGCACACCTAGTGCCTAGATCTTGGTTTCTTTTCTTCTTTTTTTTTAAAAAAAATATATTTTATTGATTTTTTTACAGAGAGGAAGGGAGAGAGATAGAGAACTAGAAACATCGATGAGAGAGAAACATCAATTCAGCTGCCTCCTGCACATTCCCTACTGGGGATGTGCCCACAACCAAGGTACATGCCCTTGACTGGAATCAAACCTGGGGCCCTTCACTCTGCAGGCCGAAGCTCTATCTACTAAGCCAAACCGGTTGTAGCAATTCTCAACCTGTGGGTCGAGACCCCTTTGGTGGTCGAACGACCCTTTCACAGGGGTTGCCTAAGACCATCCTGCTTTTATGGTTGGGTCACAACATGAGGAACTGTATTTAAAGGGCCAGAAGGTTGAGAACCACTGGGTTAGGGCATTTCTTTCTTTCTTTCTTTTTTTTTTTTTTATAAGCAAGCGTTTATTTAGAAAGTCACAGAGGTAGAAAACACAAGTTGCAGAGGCTAAAGCTCCCCTTGGAGCTTAGAAGAAAGAAAAGCAAAGAAAACTCCTGGGGGAAGGTGAGGGGCAAAGACACAGGGCGGGGTGTGCTTCAGAGAATGTGAGAGGGAGGCGTTGAATCCTTTGTCTTGAGGGTTTTTATCTGCAGATCTTGGTTATACCATTCTTAGATAAAAGGAGCCGGGAATGACTGTTTCAATAACTAGGACAGGAAATATGCAAGATGAGTCTGGAGCATCTGGTAGTGCTAGGAAGTCATAAAAAGGAAAATTTAAAAGATGTAGGTATGTCAAAGGGACACAGGAGCAAACCGAAAGAGTTGGCCAAAGCTGGACAATTTGAGGAACAAAATAAAGTGGTATTGGATTATAACTCAAAGTATAGATTAAAAATCCATGAAGCATACTGATATAGATAAATAATAGAATGAATACATAAATAAATGGGAGAGAGTATAAAAATGCCCATGCAGGAGAATTTTAAATAATTTACTTGGATACTCTGTTTTCAAAGAGGCTGAGCATAGCTCCTCGCTTGTTAAGTGTAGTTTCTGCATATTGACTCCTTTCAGAGAGAACAGTGTGGAAAGAGTAACTTTGTTGTGGAGAAACCTGGCAAACATGACCTCACCCAGGTGATCAAGGTTAACATTGAAGTATGGTAGCAATCATCTCAGGTAGAAACTATAGTTTAACTCTAACCCTGCTGTTTGGTTTCTGTACTTATTTGTTTGCTAAAATAATAGAAAAGTTATTTTGATTTTCTGAATTATATAAATTATCCCATTCGATTAAATACCCTATTGGTTGTAATGTGAATATCCCATGGGTTGTGGTCACACTGGTCTTAGAAAGCACATTTTCCTTTACCTGGGAAGGATAGCGCGATTATCCCAAGGTCAGAGGGCTCCAGTTAACGTGCCCCTGTTGACTCAGTGTTCCGGAGACCCAAAAACTGTAATTTAGATCAAACCAGGTTCCTCATTCCAGACCTGAGGGCTCTAGATAATGTGTTTCTGTCAATTCAGTGATCCAGAGACCCAAAACTATAATTTAGATAACATGCTGCTTCTGCTTCTGTAAACTGCTTTTTGCAAACCAGGTTCCTCATTCAAAACCCTGGGATGTAATCAATACCTTTGTGATCTTTGCCTCTAGAAGTCTGGTGTTGGGGCTGGGGCGGGCACTATGAGATCTGGGAGAGCCGAAATGCCCCCTCAGAGTCCCGGATTTGCAATAAATCTGTGATTCGAAGGGTACATTACAACAACATCAACAGTGATATCATGTTGGGAGTATGTGCCCTTGATATAATGTAGTGAAAATGGCACTTTTCTTCTGTGGTCTCCCTTCCCAAAACACATAACCAGTTTGATTACGAGAAAAACATCAGACAAATACCAGTTGAGGGACATTCTGTACTAGTAAAATACCTGACCAGTACTCCTTGAAATTGTCAAGGTCATAAAAAATAAGGGAAGTCTGGCCCTTGCTGGTGTGGCTCAGTTGGTTGGAGTGTTGGCCCATAAACCAAAAGGTCAGGTTCGATTTCCTGTCAAGGCACATATCCAGGTTGTGTGTTCAATCCCTGGTTAGGATGAATACAGGAGGCAACTGGTTGATGTTTCTCACTTCTCTCTCTCTCTCTCCCCCTTCTTCCCTCCCCCTCCCACTCTTTCACTCTCCCTCTCTCTCTCAAATTATATCCCTATCTATCTATCTATCTATCTATCTATCTATCTGAGGTCTGAGAAACTGGCATAGCCAAGGGGAGCCTAAGGAGATATGATGACTAAATGTAATGTAATGTAGTATCTTGGATGGAATCCTGGGACAGCTAAAGGACATTAGGTAAAAATTAAGGAAATCTGAAAAAAATATGGACTTTAGTTAACATTAACATTGATTCGTTAATTATAACAAGTGTTCCATACTAATGTAAGATGCTAATAATATAAGGGAAATAAAAATAAGGGAAAACTGGATCTGAGATATATAAGAACTCTTGGTACTACATTGCAATTTTTCTGTAAACCTGTAACTTTTGTGTTTTTTTTATGTATAAGTACTTTAAATTTAAAACGTTTATTAAAATAATAAATAAAATAATATCACACAAAATAAATTACTCTTAATTCCATCCACTGAGCCAAACTGGTTTCAGCTACTCTTAATTTTGTTTTAATCCTCACCTGAGGATATTTTCCATTTTTTTTTTTTTTGTTTTTTTTAGAGAGCAGAAGAGAGAGGGAAAGACAGAGAGAAATATCGGTGTGAGGGAAACACATGGATTGGTTGCCTTTTGTAGGCCCCTGACCAGGGCCCTTGACTGGAATCAAACCCTTAGGTCTGCAGGCCAATGCTCTATCCACTGAGGAAAACTAGCCGCTAGGGCGCTCTTCACTTTTTTTAGTAGAATTTGGAGCACCACATAGTTTCAGCAGAACCTGAGATGGCCCTGGTGATTTTGACAATGACAAGAGGTGGTGAAGACCACAGCACTAGGAAGAAAAGGCCTCCGAATAGGACATTAGTAGCTGGGGGCAGGCACCTGTGGACGCCTGCAGAGTGCTGTGGGCAGGCCCGAGGCCGTTCTGCTCTGTGAGCCTCCTGAGAGCCAGAGCTAGAGCAGCTGGAAGGAAACAGCAGTGAAGCCAGCTGCTCTCACGTGCACTTGGGGCTTTACAAAACGACTTGGGAGAAAATAGGAACCTTGTCTTTCCTGCGGAATGAATGGGAGCAGAGCCCACGAATGGCTGTCTTGTGACTATTGTTGCAGTCCTTTATTTCCTGTGGAGGATGCTGTTGCCTGAAAAGTGAGAGCTACCAAGTAAGGGGACTCATTGTCAAGATATCTATACATCTCTTTAAAACCTGACAAACATAAAATGTAAATATAAAATATATATAATATGCCCCACCCAATGCAATTTAATGGCCTGAGTCAGAGTATTCTTTAAAGGTTAAAACAAAGTACGCAGTTACGGAAATCCTTTTAATGTACCTAACCTATTAGAAATACAAACCTCAACCAACTGGTTTTTCAACTCCCTTTTGTCGCTAATGATGGGACTGGTAGTTTGAACATATGCCTAAATGTCTAGCTTTGAATTTAACTGGACAAACCTGATTCTTGCCAGGATTATCAACTCTTTGAATTCTAGTTATGGGAGCCACCTCCTTCTGAATTTCACTCCACCTAGCTTCCTATTCTCTGCTCCCTTTCTGATGGGCAACTAGCTATTTCATCTTTGCTCAACTTCTCTTATAGTGTGTATTATTACGACTGGCTCTTCTATGTTGAAAGTGTTATTTGTGTTTTTTCAGTAGGATTAATTCTTCCCTTACCTCTAGATGAGAATCTGTCTAGACATACCCTAACCCTAGAACAAGGCTTGTTCAATGATGATCATGGATAGAATGACTAAATACTAGGCTCTTCTCACTGTGGAGTCTTCATTCATTCAACAAATACTCACTGAGAATCAGTTAGGTGCCAGCCAGTGTGCTGGGCACTGTGACACAGCAATGACTGAATGCTATCCCCTTGCTCTTGGTGCTTAAGCTATTGAGAAAGGCAGGATAATATTAAACAATGATTATGTGTTATGCATATTATGCTGTCATCCTTATGTTTTTTAATATTTATTTTTTTAGGGGGTAGGGGTAGTCATAGACCTCTTCAATTTGATCAATGTCATGAACCCTTGCCTCAGAAAACATACATACGCCAAAAACTTGCCAATAATTTCAAGCCCTTCCATGAACTCTGGGTTTAGTATTTCTACCCTAGATAGGGTAACACCCAAACCAGATGAAACCTGAAGAAGCAGAAATTCTAAGATCTAGGGAGGGGAGGTAGACTAAGTGCTGAGGAATGGCAGCAGTAAGAATGGAACATAAGTCCCCATAGCTTTATCTCACATGTGTGATCACCAGCTAACATGCACAATAATTAATGTTTCCAGGAATAATCCACTCCTGAGGACCCAATGCCGCACAAGTGAACTTTGCCCTCCCCGAAGAGAACACTAAGCAGCTACCAACTCACTCACCTTTGCTCTAGTGCGGTACCAATACGATGAGTGGTAAGAGGTGCCACAAATGAGCACTAATCAGGGGAAGGGGGCGGAAAGTTACTGGGGTTTTGTGTTGGTGCTATCTTATATAGTGTAGAATGTCAGGAAGCCTTCTCTGATCAGGTGATATTCGGGCGGAAATCTGTAGAAGTAGGGGAGCGAACTGTACGGATATTTGCGAGAGCATTTCAGGCCGAGGGAGCCTTGAAGGGGAGGAGGCCCGGGGCTGAGCAGAGTAAGGTGGGTGGGGGGTGAGGTCAGAAGAGGGAGTGGAGGCTTGTGTGGCAGGCCTCCCAGGGCCAGGGATAAGGGCTAAGCAGACTGTGAGGGCACCAGACAGTGACAGGATCATAGAAAGCTGCCAGGGAAGCCCAGGGAGGTGTTTGGCATTGTTATAGCCCCTACTGCACACATTCTGCAGTGGAGGGGTGGTTAGCCATCACTGGATAATGCGGCGAGACTTCCCAAGCCTTACCTTGCCAAGGTAAGGGTTCATGTGTGTAACCATGGACACTGTGTGTGTGTGTGTGTGTGTGTGTGTGTGTGTGTGTGTGAGGGGTGGGGATAGGATGGAGCCAGGAAACTGAAAAACAATGGGGGAAATACCGAGGGAAGTGAATAGAAAACAGAAGAGGAGGATAGCTTAAGTGGGAAGAGTGAAGGATCAGGAAAGGGGGAGGAAGGAACTGTTTGTGAAGTGGCCACTCTTTGCCCAGATGCTTACATATATGTTTTAATTTGGTTTTAAAGTCATACTAAGAGATGGGTGTTATTCTCCCCATTTTACAGATAAGAAAATAACTTGACAAGCTAGTCACTAGGACAGTGATGGTGAACCTCTGACACGCGAACTCATTTTTTTGGTTGATTTTTCTTAAGTGGCATTTAAATATATAAAATAAATATCAAAAATATACTATGCTTGCAAATATCAAAAAATTTCTATATGTGACATGGCACCAGAGTTAAGTTAAGGTTTTTCAAAATGCTGACACGCCGAGCTCAGAAGGTTCGCCATCACTGAACTAGGAGGAGAAGGCAGCTTCATTATTTTGTCTTCAGTTCTTACCTGTTTCTTATGTTGCTGAATTGGTTTATTCATAATACTACATATGAGGAAACAAAATGATGTTCCAGGTAGGAAGACAACAGAAGGATGACGAGGTGGCAGGCTAGTAAGAAATTTTGAATTCTGGGCTCTCCTCTTGGTTGGATTACACACCTGGCCTTACAAAAGCGGCCACAAGATGGCAGCAGTTTCTCCCGCGTTTGTGGGGCGGGGGCGGGGGCCATGCTCCACGGCCAACTGGTGCAATACAAAAATATTGAATAAGAAGTAATGTGTCCGTTATAGAACCTATTTAGGAATGGACCCGTCTTAACCAGAAACTCTTGTCAAGAGCCAGAGTGAAGGCCCCTACAATCACAGAAATACACCTGCACACGTGCATGAGGAGCTTGACAGTTGCCTCCAAATAAACAGAATTAAACAACGACACCGTTTCCAATGCTGTGCGGGAGTTATGTGAAACGGCAGAAAGTAGTGGTCGAATTTCCATTGGGACGTCAGAGATCTGTGTTAAAATCCTAGCTATGAACCTTAGCTGCATGAAAATCTTTCTAAGCTCATGTATTCATCATTTATTCAACCCCTTAGGTTTATTGTAATATTAAGTAGCACACAAAGAGCTCTTAGTGAAGTGACTGACACTTACCAATCAATAGATAGTAGCCAAGTTGATAGAAGAAAAAAAAAAACACGCAAAAAAACAAAACCCAAATAACACAAAAGATGGGCAAGGGACTTGAAAAGACATTTCTCCAAAGAGGATTTACTTAGGCCACCAGATGTATGAAAAGATGCTCAACATCAGAAGATCAATAGGGAAATGCAAATCAAAACCACAAGAGATATCAGCTCATACCTGTTAAGATGATTATTATAAAAACAAGCAGAAGATAAGTGTTAGTGAGGATGTGGAGAAATTGGATCCCTTGTACGGTATTGGTAGTAATGTAAAATGATTCAGCTGCTATGGAAAATAGTATGGAGGTTCTTCAACAGATTAAAAATAGAACTATCATATGAGCCAGCAATTCCACTGCTGGGTATGTATCCAGAAGAATAGAAAACAAGATCTTGAAGAGCTATTTACATTCCCGTGTTCATTGCAGCATTATTAACAATAGACCAGACATGGAAACTACATTTAGTTTCCATACCTACATGTCCATCCATGAGTAGATAAAGAAAAATGTGGTGCTCTAGTTGGCTTGGCTCAGGGGATAGAGCGTCGGCCTTGCAGTCTCAGGTTTGAGTCCGGTTGTGGGCACATGCCTGGGGTTGTGGGCTCTATCCCCAGTAGGGGGCAAGCAGGAGGCAGCCGATCAATGATTCTCTCTCATCATTGATGTTTCTATCTCTCTCTCCCTCTCCCTTCCTCTCTGAAATCAATAAAAATACATATTGTTAAAAAAGAAACATGTGGTATAGATACAGTGGAATATTATTCAGCCTTAAAACGGAAGGAAATCTTATCATTTGTGATAACATGGATGAACCTGGAAGACATTACACTAAGTGAATAAGCGAGTAATAGAAGGACAACTACTGTATGATTCCCCTTATATTAGGTATCTAAAATAGTCAGACTTGCCCTGGCCGGTTGGCTCAGTGGATAGAGCATCAACCTGCAGACCAAAGGGTCCTGGGTTCGATCCTGGTCAAGGGCACATGCCTTGGTTGCAGGCTCCTTGGGCCCTGGCCCTGGTTGGAGGCAACCAATTGATGTGTTTCTCTCTGTCTCTCCCTCTCTCTTCCACTCCCTAAAAATCGATGGAAAAATATTGGATGGGGATTTAAAAAAAATAAATAAAATAGTCAAACTCACAGAAGCAGAGAATAGAATGGTGGTTGCCAGGAGCCAGGAGGAGGGGGAAATGAGTTGTTGTTCAGTGGGTACAAAGTTTCACTTATGCTAGATGAATAAATTCAAAGTATCCTGTTGTTGTTTTGTTTCTGTTTTAAGTCTGCTGTCTGGAGTCCCAGCCGGAGAAGTTCTGCTTTAGTTGTCTGGGGTGCCGCATGGTCTTGAGAATTTTAAACACTCTCTAGATGATTCCAATATGCAGCCAGGGTAGAGAAATACGTCTCTGGACCAGCTCCCTCACTGTACAGACGGCAGAGAGAGGCCCAGAGAAAGTGGAAGTGACTTGTCTGGTAAGATAAGTAATCCAAACCGAGGGCTCCTGACTCCCCGTCCTGGGTTCTGTCTAGCACACGGCACTGCCTCAGGCTCACCTTCTGTGCTTCCAGTCAAATCGTCTCCTGTTATGCTCCCTGGACACCCCAGGGTCACTCCTGTGTCAAATCCACAGCAATGCGAGCTGCCATTGGAGCGCTTATCATGTGCCAAACACCGAGCAAGTCAATGTGCTATCTCTAACCCACGCCAGCTCCCGAGGAAGGCGTGAGCATTCCCACTGCAAGAGGAGGAAGCTGATGTCCAGGGGCTTTAAGGGGCCGGCTGACGTCACAGCCAGCGAGAAGCCAGAACCTGACGCAGGTCTGTTGGACTCAGAGCCCAGGCCCTTCCGCTGCTCGCACTGCCATCTGCTCCCACCCGCCTCACCTTCTGGATGATCCCTTCAAGAGCCAGCGCTCATTTCACCCCCTTCCCCAAAGCCCTTCCGCCTAGACCACGGGGGTCTTTTTACCTACTCTCGGTTCCTGGCACTGATCGCCCACATTAGCCGTTTGGCCAGGCCTACCTCCTGTGGTAATTTATCTTGTCGTGTACATGACCCGTTTCCTTCTCCAGGAGTCTGGCGCGGAGGGGGACCTTCCTCTGACTGTGTTCCTGCCCTGGTTCTGTAGCTGTGTCCAGACATGGCGATGCCGCAAGATCATAACACCTGTCTCCCGTGAGACTCCTCCCCTGGGAATACCTGGAGCCGGAAAGCCTGTCAGCCCAGGGAAAGTTGGACATGTGAGCTGGGAAGGATGGGCCTTCTCCGGGCTGAGCCGTGTGGTGATGTTTACAAGCAGGCCTGTGGGTGTCAGTAGGAAGCCGAGTTTTGAGAGTGTGAGCGTCTCCGATGAAATAAAATCTCCGGCAGGAAAGAGTTTTTGCATCTTAGCCATCAGCCTGAACCTAGAATAACCTCCCCAGCATAACAACGAGGATGGCAACGTTCCCCACAGCCCAGAGCCGGGCGGGGCGGAGCCCCAGCTGCCCCGGTGGGAGCTTCATGTTTGCGCAGCTTTGTCAGATGCTGTTCCCGACTGAATGTGAGACGCCGCTTCCTTGTAGCTTCCACCTCTGCTACAAGAAAAGCAGGTGGAAACAGCCCCTGATCTGCATCTGAGCCTGGGCACGTGAGGGGCCTACCCCTCCGAGTCAGGCCTTCCACACAAGATTGACTATTCTAGGATGTTGCTGACACCAGTGGGGGCCCCACTGCTCTGGGCCGCCCTCCCTCCTGGCCTAAACATTGTCCACCCTCAGCGCATCAGGGACGGAAAGAAGCGAGCAACACACCTCTTCCCAGCAGTGTCCCAAGGCGCGCGCGTGCGTGCGTGTGTGTGTGTGTGTGTGTGTGTGTGTGTGTCTTCCTCAGTGAAGCTTCATTTTCACTTCTGTTCTTCCCAAGGGCTCCTCCCCAGTAACCTGTTCCTTACTTAGCCAACTCACTCTGCTTGAAAAATATAGAGGGATTATCACTGTACTTCCTGGTACCAGTTGTAGTCTTTAGAAATATGTAGAACAAACCCAATGTCTCTTCTGCTAGGGATATAAAGACAGACCCATCCATCCATTCATCCATCCATCCATCCATCCATCCATCCATCATATCTTTATTGGAAGCCCACTGTGTGCCAGGCACTGAGTCTCCTAGTAGGCAGTCTACTGCTAGGCAGGTCCACTTGTATTTATTTATTTTTAATCTTCACCTGAGGATATACTTTTACTAATTTTAGAGAGAGGGAGAGGGAGAGCGAGAGAGAGAGAGAGGGAGAGGGAGAGCGAGAGAGAGAGAGAGGGAGAGGGAGAGCGAGAGAGAGAGAGAGGGAGAGGGAGAGCGAGAGAGAGAGAGAGAAAACGTGATGTGTGAGAGAAACATCAATTGGTTGCCTCCCACAGGTGCCCCAACCCAGGATGGAACCGAAACCTGGGGAGGGCCCTGACTGGAACTGAACCGCAACCTTTCGGTGTACAGGACGATGTTCCATCCAACTGAGCCCCCTGGCCAGGGTGGGAGGTCCACTTTTACGTGGTGTGTTTCTGAGAAGGGAATGGAGGGATAAGGGAACTTGCATTTACTGAACATGAGCTGCCTATCAGGCCAGGGTTAGGTGCTTGTTTTACGTCCTTCTGTTGTTTAAGCCTTACACTGTCTAGTAAGGTGGATTCTCTGTGTCTCTATTTTTTTAAGGAGGGAGCTGAGGCTTAGAGAGCTTATATAATTTGATCAAAGACTCAACAGCCAGTAAGTGGTGGAGCTGGAATCCAGACACAGAGCTCCCCAAATGCAAACCACCAGGCTGTGGGCCTCACGTGCGAATCCCTAGAAGAGCTGAAGGGATAGCATGGTCCCTTCAAGTCATGTATCTGAAATAAATGCTACTTAAGTTTTCTTTTCAAACTTTCAAACCAAACCCCTCATTTTCTCTCTCTCTCTCTAACAAAGTTTACAAGTGACTGCTTTGTTGTTTCCTGTAGAAGTCAAATTTCCTGCCAGTGCTTCTCCATTATAAACTGAAACACATAACACTTGCCAAGGCATAGGAAAATCAATAGCAGTAATTTGGGTATTCATCCATTTGTTTTCTTTTAGAATTAGTTCTTATATTATATTTAATTGATAAATTGCAGTGATAATATCAAAGAACAATGTCAAGAAAATAAAAATTAACCCAAATCTCTTATCCTAAAACAACTATGTCCATTCTAATTCATACTCATATGTGTTTATTTTTTCAATTATAAATTCTTAATAAATATAGGCTATTACCATAACTCTAAATGTTTTATATTTTAATTATTTTCACTCAACATTATTTAACATCATTTACCCATGTTTCTATGTATTTTTCCTAATGATCACTTTCTTTTTTTCTTTTTTAATCCTCACCTGAGGACATTTTTCCATTGATTTTTAGGGAGCGTGTAAGAGAGAGGGAAAGACAGAGAGAAACACATCAGTTGGCTGACAGCTTTGTACCTGGTCCAATTCTCCCTTTCTCAAATCTAATCTCTATTCACGCTATTACAGTGACTTCCTTTTTATTCCCTTTCTCATTACATTACATTGAAATCTCAGAAATATGGAACACATGCTCTAAAGACACTCTTAGCTCAAATAGTTCAAGTGGAGTTTAAATAGTCTTTCTCCTACTCAATTTACCAATTTAGTGACTGTGTCTTAGCCCAAATTCTCTAGGTTACAGCGCCTGGGGTCAAAATTAAAGTGCTGATTTTTTTTTTGTGGGTGGAGGCCGAGTTTAGGAAGGTAAAAGTGAAGAAAAAGGCACATCAAGCAATGCAACATGATGCATTACCATGCCAGCAACGGCTTCCAACAAACCATGATGAGAAACAGCAGGCCACTTAGCAGGTAGATTCCTTGAGCCACTGGAGTCTCTGTCATGGCCTCAGGGGGGAATCGCAATCTTGAAACAGCCTGTGGAAGGGCAAAACGAGAAAAGTGCATCTGTTTGCTTCACTTCTGTCTCCCATTTCCCCTTTGTCAAGGCGTGTGCCACTAGAAGATACTTTGCCGTACTGCTGTGCAACTTCAGTGATGCATCATCCAGTCCGTTGACACCAGCCCCAGAAGGAAGATTTCGTGCCCTGTGTTACGGCATTTCGTCCTGAGAGGAAGAAGCAAGGCAGTGCAGGTGGGAGAATGTGCGGGCCATGCTGGTCTGAGCTTCAGTTCCGACTCCAGGGAGCTCAGCAGAGGCAGCGGCAGTCCAGGAGGTGAGTGCCTTTGGGAAAAAGGAAGCAGTCAGTGGAGTGAGGTTGTGCACTGTCCACAGCACAATCAGATACCACCCTCATCTTTCCACTGCAGTGCGCGGTGGAGGTCCTCAATGAGAGCGCAGCAAATCTAGATTCTCCTAATCTTTGTCTTGCTGATAGCTTTGCTCCGTTGGACACTTAAAAAAAATAAAATTGCCAAAACCGGTTTGGCTCAGTGGATAGAGCGTCGGCCTGTGGACTGAAAGGTCCCAGGTTCGATTCCGGTCAAGGGCATGTACCTGGGTTGTGTGCACATCCCCAGTAGGAGATGTGCAGGAGGCAGCTGATCGATGTTTCTCTCTCATCGATGTTTCTGACTCTCTCTCTCTCCCTTCCTCTCTGTAAAAAATCAATAAAATATATTTTTTAAAAAAGTTTAAAAATAAATAAATAAATATTGATTTCAGAGAAGAAGGAAAAGGGAGAGAGAGATAGAAACATCAATGATGAGAGAGAATCATTGATCCACTGCTTCAGCACGTCCCCTACTGGGGATCGAGCCTGTAACCTGAGCATGTACCCTTGACTGGAATCAACCCCAGGACCCTTCAGTCCGCAGGCCGACGCTACACCAACTGTGCCAAACCAGCTAGGGCCATTGAACACTCTTGATCACTCTCTCCTTGAAACTCTACCTTCCTCTTGTTTTCCTGATTAACTGAATAGTTTCTGTTCCTGCTTCTCTGGCTGTGACTTCTTAGGGACTTCTTCCTTCTCCCACCTCTTAAAATGAGATATTCTTTGTGGCTTCATTTTTAGCCTTCCTGTGTTTTCACTCTCCACACTTAGCTGTCTCCTATGCACTGGTAATTACCAAATCAATATCTGCAGCCCAAGTCTCTCTGCTCTAGATCCATGGAGATGATGGCTAACCTGTCTCTGCCTGATAACTCAGGTGGTCAAACTTAAAAGTCCTAGAAGTGAGCTCATCTTCTATCCTCTTTCCCAACCTTTACCAAACCTGCCTTTCTTCCTGTAGCTCTATGTTGTACATGTCACCAAATCAAGAATCCGGCAGTTACTTCATTTCTTCAGATTTCATATCCAATGAGTCACTATTGATCTTTCCTCCTAAATATCTCATTGATCCAGACCTCTTCTCTGTTTCCATGGTCACTGTTTTATTTCGGAACTGTAATCGCTTCCTACATGTTCTCTCTGCCCTTGACCTTGACTCCTTCAACCCATTTCTTCTGAACTGACCCTGCAATTATAACTTTAAAAGACAGATAATCATGACCAAATAAGGTTTACTCCAAGGATATAAGAAAAGTTCAGAGTTAAAGGTACCTACTCATATAATTTATGACATCAGTGTATCAAAGGAGAAAAATAATATGATCATCTTAACAGAATGTTAAAAGTTTTTTGATAAAAATCAACGTAGATTTTTTATTTAAGAAAATCTTAATGTGTTAATATTAGGGGATATTGATCTCAAACCAACAGTTAATATTATACTTAGCAATAAAGTATTGAAGAAGTATTCCATTAAAACTAATAATTTGATATTATCATTTAAAAATATATTTTTATTGATTTCAGAGATGAAGGCAGAGGGAGAGAGAAATAGAAACATTAATGATGAGAAAGAATCATTGATTGGCTGCCTCCTGCACGCCCCCTATTGGGGGTCGAGCCTGCAACCTGGGTATGTGCCCTTGACAGAAATTGAACCTGGAACCCTCCAGTCCATAAGCTGACACTCTATCCATTGAGTCAAACCAGCTAGGGCTGTCATAATTATTTACCATTACTCTGGAATTGCTAATCAATGAGGGAGGTATAAATATTAGATAGGAAGAGAAAAAAATGATCATTATTTGAAGATTATATGGTTGCTTGAAAAACCATCAGAAATAATACAGAGTTCAAAAAGTTTGGCAATTATGATAGAAATATTTAAAAAACAATAGTTTCCTTATGTATGGGCAATAATTAGTTAAGAAAGATAATGGGAAAAAGAACCCATATATCAAGGCAATAAAAAATAATCAAAGTACCAAGTAATAAACTTAATGACAAGTGTGCAAATCTATAAAACTTTACCGTCTAAAGTAAAATGTAAGTAAAGGGAGTGATAGTCTATATTACTGTACTGGAAGAGTAAATATTATAAAGATATTAATTTTTTCTCAAGCTAAGCCTATAAATTTAACAAAACCCCAATAAAAATACCGAGAACTTTTTCTTTTAGAACATGAAAGAAATCTATTTTAAAGTTTATTTGGGAAAACTTTTGCACAGGTTTTCAGGTACTCAGAATGCTCTACTATCTTTTCGTTAAGAAAGGATTGAAATACACTCCTGCTGTGCCCCCTTCCACACTTATATCCTTAATAATCCTCAACATATATCTCTATATCCTTAAAAATCCTTAATATATAACATGGCACTGTCTATAATAATAACAATCTAAGTGTCCAAAAGTAGGGGAAATATGCAGTCACTTCAAAAGAGGTAGAAGAAGAATATTTAGGAACAAAAACTATTTATGGAAAGGTATTTAAAATAAAAAAGCAGTAATGGAAATGCAGCCAGCAGGTGGAAAGGAGTTAGTTTGACAACCTGGCACTAGGTTTCTGATAGAGAGGGACTGTTGATTTAGCAGCAGAACTTAGAATCTCATTGTAGTTTAGAGCAAAGCAAAAGGAGTGCTCAATTGCCTGGTGCAAAAGGGGAAGGGAATTGCAAATGAATGTTTTGGAGTTCATAGCTAGAGGAGATTGAATCTGGAGAATAAAAAGGTTAGGGAGGGAGGGATAGAGGCTGGGCAAGTGGAGAAATGGCCCATGAGAATTTTCCAGTGATAAGGATGAGTAATGAACTCCTAAAAGAACTTCTCCCTAGTCTCAGTTCTAAGTTGTGCTCTGAGTTCTTCTTTGTTTTTCTTTAATATAAGCCACCCTCTTTTGCTCCCAAATCTTGCCTATAAGTTTGCTTGTTTTGACCATATTTGGGAGAGAGAAGGGGTTGGAGAAGTATAGAAGGGACAGTTTTGTCCAGGAGGTGAAATGAGGAGTGGGGATCAAGGTAGAAAATCTGAGCTATAGGTGATCAAAAGAAATATACCCCCATTCCTTCCCTTCCTCCAAAAAAGTCCCCAGAACCCTCAGAGACACTGCAGGGGCTTGGGTTTCATGCCATTTACAGGGTAGGGGTTTGAGCAGAATTCTTTGATTTATCAACAGCTGGGGAGACTCCAGAAGGTTGGGGGCCCCTGTCAAGTACACAGGGGATAGGAGTGAGGAAGCTCAGAAAAAGCTGTTCGGAAGGATACCAGCCTCTGAAAGTTACTTATGATACTAAGATTACGAACAACATTTATTTTCTTGTGCTCATCTGCATTTTAATTCTTCTAGAGCAAATCCACGTTACTTGTGTAATTTTAGAAAGAAAAATGTACTGAGGGAATAGCTAACCCAGTGATGGCGAACCTTTTGAGCTCGGCGTGTCAGCATTTTGAAAAACCCTAACTTAACTCTGGTGCCATGTCACATATAGAAATTTTTTGATATTTGCAACCATAGTAAAACAAAGACTTATATTTTTGATATTTATTTTATATATTTAAATGCCATTTAACAAAGAAAAATCAACCAAAAAAATGAGTTCGCGTGTCATAGGTTCGCCATCACTGAGCTAACCCAGAGGCAGAAAGCTGATTGCTGACTGCCAGGGGCTGGGGGTGGGGGGACTGGGAACTGATTCTTTATCAGGCATGGGTTTCCTTTGGGGGAAATGAAGATGTTTTAGAACTAGATAGAGGTAATGGTTGTACAACGTTGTGAATTTACTAAATGCCACTGAGTTGTTCATGTAGAAGTGATTTATTTTGCCTTGGCTCATGTGGCTCAGTTGGTTTGATTCCTGGTCAGGGCACATGCCTGGGTTCAGGACTTGATCTTTAGTGGGGGGTGTGCAGGAGGCAGCTGATTGGTGTTTCTCATCAATGTTTCTCTCTCCCTCCCTCTCCCGTTCCCTCTCTCAAAACAATACAAATATACTTTAAAAAATGATTTATTTCATGTTATGTGAATTTCACCTCAATAGAGAAAAAAGAAAAAAAAATCTACCGAGGGGAAAAATATACAACATAAATTAGATTCTGTCCCTCTCCTGCTTAAAATCCTTCAGGGACACCCTAACTCTTTAGCCTCGCAGGCAAGGCTCTTCATGTCCCAGCCCTGCCGCTGCTCCACCACAGCCGTCCCTCCCTGTAAACCTTACTCCCCAGCCATACAAAGCCCTGCGCGGTGCTCTCAAAGGGCCTATTCTTTCCTGCCTCCGTGCCTTTGTATGGGTTTTCTTTCCCTGGAATGCCCTTCCCCTGAGTTACTTTCCACTCATCCTTCAAAGCTCACCTAAACTTCTCCTTTGAGCAGCTTTCCCTGATTGCATAGTCTGGGGTTACCTCTTTCCTGTACCCCCAAGAACCTTCTGGACATTTCTCTATTTTATCATATAGGTGATTGGGAACCCTTGGAGGACAGGGCCTGGGCCTTTACTCTCTTTAGCTTCACAACCTGATCCAGGAGGAAGCCATAATGAATGTGAAATGAGGGAGAACAGAAATGAATGTGAAATGATGAGATGAAAGTAGCAACCTTTTCTAATGTAAAGGGTAGTTACACAGGGCGTGAAATTGAAAATGATTCAGAGGTGTTTAACTGGCTTACCATGGCATTTATCATGGAGGAATGAATAATCCTTTATTTTTCTTCTTACTTTTTAAAAATATATGTTTTTATTGATTTCAGAGAGAGGAGGGGAGAGGGAGAGAGAGATAGACACATCAATGATGAGAAAGAATCTTGAATGGCTGCCTCCTGCACACACCCTACTGAGGATCGAGCCCAAAATGTGAAATCGAACCTGACCTCCTGGCTCATGGGTTGATGCTCAGTCACTGAGCCACAGCAGCTGGGCTCTTCTTACTTTTTATGAATTATTTAGGAGTTGAAACAAAAATAAAAATTCCCAATAACAGGTTAATAAAAATGTCAATTTAAGTAACAAAATAGCCCACATGGGGCTTAGAGGGTTGCAGAATTCTGATGGTCTTAGGAAATAAGGCTAAAAACTCAATTACTCTTACAAAAAGAAAACTCATGATGGGTAATAAGTAAGATTATTTTTTGGTCCCAAAACTAAGATATATTATTCCATCTTAGGATGGTGTTGAAAACACCTGTCTTACAGGATTTTAAATGAATCTAAGTCCCTAATGAAATAATGAATGTATGCAAAAATCATTAATGGTTGCCAAAACTATTCAGTGAAAGGTTGATGAGGGACTTTATAAGGTTGTATCAGGCTGGTAACCCCTGAATCTACTGTTCAACCTTAGTGTTACTAAGAGTGGGACAGCCAGCCCTGCTGGTGTAGCTCAGTGTTTGAGCGTTGACCCAAGAACCAGGAGGTCATGGTTCAATTCCTGGTCGGGCACATGCCCGGGTTGTGGGGTCGATTACCAGTGGGAGGCATGCAGGAAGCAGCAGATCAATGATTCTCTCTCATCATTGATGTTTCTCTCTCTTTCTCCCTCTCCCTTCCTCTCTGAAGTCAATAAAAAAATACATTTTTTAAAAAAGTGGGCCAGCCAGGCTTAATTGCCCCCTGATAAGATGCTGTAGCAACTACACATAACCATTTAAGTAATAGTCTTGCTAAAAGAATTGAACCTGAATTTAACAAGTCTCTAACACCAGACTGTGAGAAATATAAAGGAAGAGAAGCATGTTAAATTATACCATAAGGACAGAAGAAATCAAGTCAAGAAGATGGAAAAATTCTGTAAGACAAGTGATTCATTTCTTTAATAATTAAATCTTATGAAGAAAAAGGGAGATGGAAATTATAGATTGAAGGAGAAAAAAATTTAAGAGATACATTTGAACAAAAAGGTATTTTTGAGATAATCTGGGAAAATTTACATGAATTGAATATTAATAATATTAAGGAATTAACTTTATTATGTGTGATAATGGTATTTATCAGACTATATGTTTTTTAAAAGCTCTTATTTTCAGAGATTGAAATATTTGTGATGAAATGATGTCTTGAATTTGCTTATTGCCATGCCTGGTTTGGCTCAGTGGATAGAGCATCGGCCTGTGGACTGAAGGGCACATGCCCGGGTTGTGGGCTTGATCCCCAATAGGGGGTGTGCAGGAGGCAGCCAATCATTGATGTTTCTATCTCTTTCTCCCTCTCCCTTCCACTCTGAAATCAATAAAAATATATTTTTTAAATGCTTATTAAATAGTGTGTGTTGGAGGTAGATGAAACAATGGTACAGAATATTAAAAATAGTTGACTCTGGCCCTAACCAGTTTGGCTCAGTGGGTAGAGCGTCAGCCTGCAGACTGAATGGTCCCAGATTTGATTCCGGCCAAGGGCATGTACCTTGGTTGCAGGCACATCCCCGGTAGGGGGTGTGCAGGAGGCAGCTGATTGATGTTTCTCTCTCATCGATGTTTCTAACTCTCTGTCTCTCTCCCTTCCTCTCTGTAAAAAATCAATAATAAATAAATAAATGAATAAAAATAAAAATAGTTAACCCTGGATGATAATGGACACATGGATTCATTATACTATGCCTTCCCCTTTTTTGTATGTTTGAAATTTCCATAATAAAAAGTTTTCTGACTCCATTTCACTTCAGCCTGCCCAGTTCCCATAATGTTTGGATTAGCAAATTTTCCTTAGTTCTGCACATCAAAATGCTAATTACTAAGGGAATCAAACCTGTAGCCTAGGAATTATTGAAACAACCTCCGGGCTTGAAACTACCTCCCAAGGAGATAGGAAGGTATGTTTATCAAAAGACTTTTAATCCCAGGTGGCTTGGCTCAGTGGTTGAATGTTGACCTATGAGCCAGGAGGTCACGGATTGATTCCCAGCCAGGGCACATGCCTGGGTTGCAGGTACAATCCCCAGTGTGAGATATGCAGCAGGCAGCCAATCAATGATTCTCTCTCATTACTTATATTTCTATCTCTCCCTCTTCCTTCCTCTCTGAAATCAATGTATATATATAAAAGCCTAAGTGACTGTTTGACTGTTCAACTGTTCGACCATCAGCTATGATACGCACTGATCACCAGGGAGCAGATGCTCAATGCACAGGCATGGAAACATGGACCAGACTGATAAATCTCAGAGGAAAGGGGAGAGGGCAGAGAGAGATTAACCAAAGATCTTATGTGTATACTAGAGGCCTGGTGCACAGATTCATGCATGGGTGGGGTCCTTCGGCCTGGCCTGTGCCCTCTTTCAACCCGGGACCCCTCAGGGGATGTTGGACTGCTGGTTTCGGCACAATCCTTGCAGGCCAGACTGACCCCACCAGTGCACGAATCCGTGCATCAGGCCTCTAGTAAGAATATATTTAAAAAAAAAGATTTTTAGGAATCCCATGACTGACACCAAGGCAAGTGGTTTGTTGATCACAAGCAAGGAGGTTTCACCATCCCCTTGGACTCTTGCTGCAGTCCAAATGTCAGAGGTCATCAGTTGCCTCCTAACCTCAAACCCCTCCATATCCCTCCCTTCCCCTGGCATAAAGGAAGCCTGAATTCTGTAGTTTCTCAAGATGATTCTCTAGGATGCTAGTCTGGGATCTTCTGGGTTTCCCGGCTTTCCGGATAAAGTCATTTTCCTTGTCCCAACTCCCTGTCACTCAGCTTATTGGCTGTTGTGTGGTGAGCAGGTCAAGCTGCCCCTGGATTGCAGTGTTGCTACCTCTCCAACCTTTTCCTTTTTATCTATGACTATATACAGGCAGTGCTTCCACATGCGTATGGTGTGGGTTTCTGTTAAAACAAAAATGGGATCATCTATTGCATATTGTTCTGCAATTTACTTTTTCTACACCACAATACACGGTGTTTCTCTTTTTGTCGGTTCATGCGGCTCTGTCCTTGCGAGTCGGTAAGCGGTGCCATGCATATGCCTTCGCTCCCAGTTGTGAACCGTTCTGTGAGCTAGAATCCTACAGCGGAAGTGTTGGGTCAAAGGGCGCGTGTCAGTACATATCTTGATGGCACTAGGAAATGATCCTACTGCCCCTCCACCGGTTGCTATTTTCACATGCAGAACGCAGTATTATCTATTTTCTATCCATTTCTACGTTGCATGCTGACAGACTGCCCTTTCTGGTCCGGCTTGTTTCTCAACAGGCACTGAAAGCGTTTCAGAGAGTAACTGGGTTTGAATGGCAAAATATCCGCCCCGCGGAAAACAGCCAGGCTCCATCCCGCTGTTGGCTCCTGTCCGAGGGTGAAGCCCGCGCGCTGTTTTCAGGGCTGACGGTAGCGGTGGATTGCGTAAAGTAAAGGCAGTCCTGGTTTCCTTTGTGAAAACCCAGTGAGGACCCTGTGCGGCGGGATCCTGAAGGGAAAGCTGGGAATAAAGCCTCCTCTCAAGGCTGTCCCGTGGATGGCAGCTGTGAGAAGGTGGAGGAGTGAAAAGAGGGAAAGGAAACGCCGCTTCAGTTCCCCCGGGGGTTCAGGATCTCACTTTCTCCTCCCGCTGTTCCAGTGACTTTTAGCGAGGACAGTTCCAGAGAAGGGTGGTTTTTAAAAAAAGAAATCCAAGTGGAATTTAGTTCGCCCTTCCTTATGTAAGAGCACCTGTCATGGGGGCACCGTAGTTCCAGGCAGAACTCCTAAGAAAGGTCACTTTGTAAGCCCCCCTCTGTGGGGGGTGGGGGGTGCGGAGGGGGGAAGGGGGGTCAACAATTGCCCTTTGTCCGTGCAGCCCTCCCATTGTCCCGCAGTAGAGTTGCTGCTGCTCCAAACCGCTGTACTGGGTTTGGGCAAGAAGACATTATTCCATTGTGTTGTAGGAATTAGATCAGTGAGGGTAATGTCATTCATGATGCAAGGCTTTCCCTGGGTCCTGGCTGCTCCAGATGCAGGAAATCACGTGCTGCCCGTTGCTGACTGTATTTCTCTAGAGCCGTAGGCAGTAGGCATATAGACAGTGACCTGGGTCAAATGAGAAGCTACTGACGTTCCAACAATCTTGACTTTTTTTTTCAGGTGAAGTAAAATCAACATTTTATATATTGATTTCTGAAACAATGCTTGTGGAAACAAGAAGCAAATGCCCTGGTCTCTCTTAGACTTAGGGATAGGTTTTAATTAAGTCCAGGTTACAGCTCAATAAGATATCAACAACATTTTATTGTATTTGACCTCTAAAACACCATTTGTCTTTTTTTTTTTTCTTCTTAGCCCTGGATAAAGTCATCTGCTAACCATAGCAAATGGCCAGTTTGTATGTATTAACATACATGACGTCTTGATTTTTCTTTGGCAGGTAACTTTATTTTGACAAATATTTAATGTGCTAGGTACGGTTCTCGGTGCTAAGGATAAAGCAGAACAAAACAACATAAAGCCTTGCCTTTGTGGGTTTATTATATGTCAGTGGGGAAACTTCATTCATTCATTCACTCATTTATTCAACTAGCACTTACCTTCTAATCTGACTCGGGCCTTACACCACTCACTGTGCCTAAAGAGGATTTTACCTCTGCCTCAGAGTCTAGCGGGAGAAATAAGCCATGTCCCCTCGCCTCCCCTGCTATCCTCCACGTAGAGAGTATAGAAGAGGGGCACCTCCTTTAGCTTGAGTGGTTCAAAGAAGGTTTCTGAGAGAAGATGACAAGGAAGATGAGTGTGGAAGGATGACCAGATGAAGGAGAGAGGCAGTCCAGGTAGTGGTGAGACAGAGCATGGCCTTATAAGGTCTGGTTCAGGGGAAGTCAGTGAATGCTGTTGAGTGAATTAATGAAACTCCCCCAGGAGAACATAAACTCCATGAGCTGTGATCTGGGAACTGCCAGTCCTTCCTGTGGCGGAGTGTAGTGTGTGGGGGTGAGGGGTAGGAGTGGGGGCTGAGAAGGAGGCAGGCTCTGAGTGTGAGGTAGGCCTGCCTAAGGTGCTTTGTCCTGATGACAATTAGAACATTTGTGGATCACTTTAAACAGCAATGTGTTATGGTCTGAACGTATTCTATTCTTTTCTTAGTAAAAGTGTATTTTAAAAATTACACAAATGATATCTATTTTAGAGGACTTCTTAGGGACCTTTTGTAAGAGCAGTGATTTCATTATGCTACTTCTGTAACTGGTACATGGCTCTCTCTTTCTGTGTCACAGTGGAAAAACCTTTCTCCCTCATTGGACCTGACACACATAGGCTCTCAGTAAAGGTTTGCTGTTGTTGAAATTCCATGGGCAGCTTAGGCAAGGCTGTGATCTGGCCCAAAAGCGCCACTCTGAGAAACAGGGCTTCACCCCCTAGCTGGGAATATTTAACAATTCCCACCGCTGCATAATTGCCACGATACTTTAAAAATCTCTACTTTTTATTATGGAAATATTCAAGTATTATGTAAAAGTAGAAAGGATGGTATGATAAACCCTCATGCACCCATCACCCAACTTCAACAATGAACAACTCACAGCCAATCTTGTCTCATTTCTATCCTACCCTCTCCCTACCACTGCATCATTTTTAAAGTAACCACCAGACATCATATATTTATGTATGTATCTCTCAAAGATAAGAACTTATTTGAAAACATATCCATAATTAGTACCTCTAACAAAATAAAGAACCATTCTTTACTGCCCTCCAATGTCAGTGTTCAAATTCCAATTGTCTAATCTTTTAAAAAGTCGTTTTATTTGAAACATGATCTAAACACGGTCCGCATTTGTACTGGATTGATGTTTCTTTTTTTTCTCTATATATTTTATTGATTTTCTACAGAGAGGAAGGGAGAGAGACAGAAAGTCAGAAACATCGATGAGAGAGAAACATCAATCAGCTGCCTCCTGCACACCTCCTACTGGGGATGTGCCCGCAACCCAGGTACATGCCCTTGACCAGAATCGAACCCGGGACCTCTCAGTCCGCAGGCCAACGCTCTGTCCACTGAGCCAAACTGGTTTTGGCTGGATTGATGTTTCTTACGTCTCCTTTAGTCAATTGGTTCCCCCTTTTTCTTTTTCTTGCCTTGATTGCTGTTTATCTAACTATGGGCTCTTAAGCAGAATGGAGAAGTCGAAGACAGCACCGTCAGGGTGTCCTTTTCCTCCATGTTCACCTTCACAGATTTTTTTCTAAACCCCTGATAATTTTTAAGGTAAAGAATTGTGTCTCATTATTGCTAATCATTCTTCTAATTTGTGGAGCATGTCTCATGTTGCCTGGTTACTTTTAGCCAACCATTATCCAAGCATTGAGATACATGGTGATCGTACCATACACAAAAATGAATTCTAGATGACATAAAGGGTTCAGTGTAAATAAATAAAACAAGAAAAACTGCAAGAAATATATACTGAACTTATTTTTGAGAAGATGTTATCTAAACAGAAAGCAATGGAAGATATCTCAAAGGAAAATGTCAGTAGGATTGAATATATGCTACATTAAAACTTTTCGGTCAACCAATACAAAATGAAAGGACAAATGATAAACTGGGGCCTGGTCTAGCTGCCACTGGGTCCAAATGGGTCCACTCACAGTATTCTCCCCAGTCCTAGTTCTATAGATCACATCTTCTTGATGATCTAGAAGTGTGTGTTTTTCCCTCAGGACCTCCTACCCCGATTATTCACTTGAGAAGCCTTAGGGGTGAGGGTGAGATTTTTATAGTTGGCCCCTTCATTCTATCTGTTGGTCCCACCATCCTTCTGCTCTGCTGGGCCACTGCTGGTCTCATCCCTGCCACTGACATCTGGCCCTCTTCTTCCCCTCTAACAATCAGGAAAATACCCTCTACTTCTTCTGACTGACTATATTGCAGGGGGTTTCCTGCAGGAGAGCTGCTGGGCCCCTGATGACCCAATTCTCTTCATTATATCACAGTCCCTTCTATCTGAGAACTCACGAGCACTCTTAGGATGAGGGAAGAATGAAAGGGCAGCCCTGGCCTGGCAGCTCTTACGGTTAGAGTGTCATCCTGATATGCCCAGGTTTCAGGTTTCAGGTTTCAGGTTCAATCCCAGTCAGCCACATACAAGAATCAACCAATGAATGCATAAATAAGTGGAACAACAAAAATGGATCTCTCTCTCTTAAATCAATAAATTTAAAATAAAAAAGAATGAAAGGGCAAATTAGAGGATGATCTGGTTCTGGTATTTAAAACTATATCCACTCTGACTGCCAGGATCTGCTGCATATATTATTTCCTGGCTGCAAGTGACAGAAGCTGATGCTGACAAATTAAGCAGAAAGGGGCTTATTCAAAGAATACTGGGTAGCTCAGAATTCTTGGAAAGACTGGAGGCAAGAGTCTTGAGGCTAAGCTTCCAAGAAAATCACTCAAAATTATGCAGAACAGCGGCCTAATGAGAAAACCAAGGCTGCTGCCCATTCCCACTCAGCAACTATACTCTGCCAGGAGCTCAAGTTGATTGCAACCACTGCGGACAAAGGCATCAATGCCACTTCTGCATCAGGAACTCAACTCACAGACCACTCCAGTCCCCAAACCACATGTCTCTGCTACCACCCCCACAGCAAAAGGAGTGCACTATGAAGTCCTTTCCTTCTCCTAATCCCTTCTTCACCAGAATCTCACATCTGACTGGAAGAGTGCAAATCACACGCCTGTGTTCTAGCTGCAGGGGAGTGGGAGGGGCATGAGTATTCTGCCTTCTAACTCGGTGGAACTCAGAGGGGAAAATTCTCCTAACTTCAGAAGGGTGTTCAAAAGGCACTGGGTACCCAAAAAGCAGGACAAATGTTCGCCAGCATGAATGACTTAGGCTGCTTTATGTATAGCAGGAGGGGCTGGTTTGTTTAGATAGGGTAGAATTTTAACTAATGATTAAAATATGAAATAATATACCCACAAGACTATTCATGGAGGCATTATTTTAATAGCAAAAGATTGGAAACTATCTAAATGTCCAGTAGTAGAGTTTCGGTTGAATAAAAATCATCGCACATTGGTATACCCATGGAAGACAATGCACCTGAAAATGAAGGAGAAGGAGTGATCCTGGAATATACATCAGTGAAAAAAGTAAAGTGGAGAATTTATATATATACTAAAGGCAC